>NC_073311.1:48369962-48434962 GCF_027595985.1 Sorex araneus
GTTGCTATCAGATGCAGCCACAGAGCCCGGAAATGAACTTGGTGGGGGGTGGGGGAGGGTGTGTGTAGGAGTATGCAGTGTTTCGGGGGGAGGGCTGTGGGCCTGCCGTCCTGGTCTGAGGTGGGGAGACTGGGAAGCTGTCAAAACTTCAAGCTCAAAACTGGAATTTTCATGTGCTTGACTTTATCCTCATTTCTCCCATTCCACGTGACTTCTCGTGCAGGCACCAACATGTCCTAGAAAAGGATTAACATTTGCCTGCAGGGTCCTGTGGCCTCTGGCGGATCCGCTGCTGTGTGTTAAAAGCAAGACATGGATGGAAAGGCACAGGGAGCCAGAAAAGAGACGTGTTTATTTAACTTATTTATTTTATTTATTTGTGTGTCTTGGGTCCGGGGACCACATCCAATCCTGCTCAGGGTTCCACCTGGCTCGTATGACTCCGGGCAGGCTCAGGGGGCGGGTGGAGCTGGGGATCGAACCCGGGGCTCCCACATGCCTTGTGAGCCCTCTTCCTGATGCATTTTTAGACGAATGTTCTGGAATTCTCTCCACGTGCCTGCTCTGGTGAGCCACAAACACTGCTCTGTGCTTCTGTAGGAAGCTGCTTTACCCAGGAAACGTTAGTCACCGAGCCCCGGTGACCGTCAGGCACTGCTGATCAGGGCACGCCTGCCACGGATCCTGGGCTCTCGGGCACTCCCTGTGCCCAGGGGTAAGGAGCACTTACCCCTGAGGACCCTGAGGAGGGTCCCCGTAGAGAGCTCCAGGCCTCTCGGTGTTAGTAGCTGCGCCCGTGAAACGGCTGTGTCCACACTAGAGGTGTTAGCTGGGCCTTTCTCCAAGCGTGCCGCCCAGCTGCAGATGACACGGCTGGCGTAGCACGAGGGTTCTGGTCTTGGAGCCAAAGCTGCAGTTATTTATACACTGATGTCTAATTACATGTCACTTAAAAAATAATAATAAAAGAACCACGAACTTGAAGAGCCGGGCCAATGGGAGGGAGAGGGGGTAGGGAGGTCACAGGGGCAGCCCCTCACACCGGCTACAGGGTCTGGCCCATGAAGGCAGCTTCCAGGGGCCCTGCGGTCCACCCCCAGCCACGGGAGCTGTTTACTAGGTGAGCTCACGGGAGTTGCCCGGAATAGAAGTCTGAGAAGCACATGAATAACTTTCAAGAAAAGAACTGGTGAAGCCAGACCCCTGAAGCATGTCAAGAGGCCACCGGCAGCGAATCCCATCTCCTTCCCACTGGTGCCTGATTGGGACGATAACGTTTTCAATTCAAGGGGGACTGGATGAGCTATGATCCAATATCACGCACACCCACTTTCTCTGGGGGGATCTCCAAGCAGTGCTCGGGGACCCAAGCCATTCCTGGTGATGCTCAGCCAATAGGATGGACAGTGTAGGGCCCATGGGAGGGAGGTTGGGACCCCGGGACCACCCTCGAAGTGAGGTGCCGGGCTCCCACCTGGGACCCTGCACACACAGTTCTAGGACCCCACGGACCCGAGCTGCTTCCTCCTCGGCTGCTTGGTCCCCCCTCCCCCACCTCTGACCTGGGGCCCAGCAACTCTCTAATACGCTGGCCCAGGGCGGTGCTTTAGCTGCCCCTCCCAAACTCTGCGCCCTGCAGGGAAATGGGGCTTGTCGGGGGGTCTTTTCTGACATGCTCTGCCAACCCCTGCCCCTTCCTTTCAACTTCAGGCACTGGGCAAGTTTTGGAGATCACACGAACCTTTCCGTGGCCCTGTGGCACGTGGACACATGTGGGCTCCAGATGTTTCCCGGCCCCACAGAGCAGTAGCCAGCGTCCAGGGGCTGTGGACGGAGTCAGGCCACAGAGCGCCGTGGCCCAGCCTGCACGAACCTTTCCAGTGGCCGCCCACTTCCCCAGTGGCCAGAGCAGTGACCCCAGGGCCCAGGCGGCACCATGGCCACCCCACACAGATGCAGAGGGATGGGGCGGTGGTGCTCACACTCCTAGCTAGGGTGCTTGTGGGACTGGGGGAGAGGGGTGTCACACAGCCGGCTGCAGTGCCCACCCAGGCTTGCACCCCTTGGGGCAATTATCTCAGACTGGATGAGCCCACACATCCCGGCCATGGTGCTCACACACTGTTCTAGCTGAGGCGCTTGTGGTGGGGGCCCCTTTGGGGTGCTTACGTGCTCCTGGCCCATTCCTGTGCTTCTGTTTGTTTGTTTATTTTTCTTTTTGGGTCACACCTGGCAATGCACAGGGGTCACTCCTAGCTCTGCACTCAGGAATTACTCCTGGCGGTGCTCAGGGGACCATATGGGATGCTGGGAATCGAACCCAGGTCGGCTGCATGCAAGGCAAATGCCCTACCCGCTGTGCTATTGCTCCAGCCCCCGCTCCTGTGCTTCTGTACTCACCTTTTTTGGGTGGGTGTATTGGGGGGGGGCACAGCCCGAGGCGCTCAGGGCTTCCTCCTGGCTCTGTGTTCGCTCCTGGCCGGGCTCAGGGCCCAGCTGCATGCGAGGCAGGCGTCCTGCCTGCTGGACTCCCTCTGCGTGGTGTACTGCCCCAGAGAGCTGGTGGCCTCCCAGGCTGCCGTGGGCCTGCTCGACCGACGCTCACCGTGCCGGCCACATTCCGTGCACGCAGCATCGCGCCTTCCGCCCACGCCAGGCCCCAGGACCCGTGGACTTTGAAGTTGCTCCGTGTCTTTGAGCCGGTGCTTATCAGTATTCCGCTGAGCCCGAGGCTCTGGTTCCTCCTGAGCCCTCCCGGGGGGTCGGCGCCCCAAGAAGCAGGGAACGGGGAGCGTCTCCTTCGTGCAGGCCCGTCCTGTGGCCAGAGAGCCCCGAGGAGCCCCTCCGGCTGCCCCCAAGGGCAGCGCCAGCCACGCTGCTTTAGCCAGCGCCTTCTCGGGAGGGGCGAAGGCTCCGAGAGGGTGGAGATGCGGGTGGTCCTGCGGCTTGGTCCAGGCTGCTCGGCCTCGGAGCCCACCCGCTCGGCCACTGCCCAGGGAGAGGAGCGCGTCAGAGGCGGCCGGTACAGAGCGGGCTGGTGGCGGGCCTGGAGGCCAGGCCGTGGGCGGAAGGAGAAGCCAAGCCAGGGAAAGGGGTTTCAGGGAGAGGGAACTGCGTGAGGGAGAATATCAAGGAGAGAGGACGGCTTTTGCGTGCTGGAGACCTGAGCTCAGTCCCTGGCATCTTGCGGTCCCCTGAGCACCGGCAGGAGTGACCCCCTGAGCACAGTAGCTCCTGAACAGGGAGAACATCACGCTGAGTGAAATGAGTTAGAAGGAGAGGGACAGATATAGAATGACTGCGTTCATTTGTGGGATATGATATATATATATATATATATATATACATATCTATCACTGTCACTGTCATCCCATCGCGCATTGATTTGCTCAAGTGGGCACCAGTAACATCTCCATCGTGAGACTTGTTGTTACTGTTTTTGGCATATCGAATACGCCATGGGTAGCTTGCCAGGCTGTCCCGTACGGGCGGGATACTCTCAGTAGTTTGCTGGGCTCTCCGAGAGGGACAGAGGAATAGAACTCGGGTCAGCCACATGCAAGGCAAACGCCCTACCAGCTGTGCTATCATTCCAGCCAAATATACAGCCAGAAGAAATAGTGGTGTGTGCTTTTTGTTTAACCTGGAGGCTCCCCACTGATGTTCAGGCCTGACTGTGTGTATAGATATATATACACACACATATATATGTATGTATGTATGTATGTATATACATATACATATTAGAAGACTAATTCCCAAGGCCAGGGAAAACGGAGGCCAGGAGGAATAGCCAATGATGGAATCTACCACAAGTGTGTGTGTGTGGGGGGGGTGGAGGTAGGTAAGATGGAGAAGGGACCAATATGACAATAATAGTTGGAAATTATCACTCTGGACAAGAACTGAGTGTTGAAAGTAGGTAAAGGGATATACACAATAATCTTTCAGTATTTATACTGCAAACCACAATGCCCAAAAGAAGAGAGAGAGAGAGAGAGAGAGAGAGAGAGAGAGCATAGAAGCAGGTGGGGGTGGGGTGGGGGGAGGGAACCTGGAGACGCTGGTGCTGGGGAATGTACACTGGTGGAGGGATGGGTGTTGGAACACCGTACGACTAAAACCTAATCATGAACAGCTTTGTAACTGCGTATCCCACTGTGATTCAATTAATAAATACATTTTAAAAAGAAAAGAAAATCAAAGCTGGGTTTAGGCTGAGGTGGGAAGAGAATTGCCAGCTGGTGCCCCTCCCCTCAGCAGAGGCGGTGACGTGCCACCCTCAGCTCGTGCCCAGGGGTCGGAGAGCTCGGGGGATGGAGGGGTCCAGGGGCTGCAGCCCTTCCTGTGGACTGCGCCCCAGTAACAGAGCTGGTGAAGCAGGGATGTGGCTGAGGACTGGGGGCCTCGACTCGGTTCAGATGTTTGGGGGCCCGTCCCCAGGCACCCGACTCCAGGCATGCAGTGAGTCAAGAGGGGGGATGGTGGGGGGTATCGTGAGCGTGAGCTCTGGGCTCTGAGCTTTGCCTTGCCGAGCACCTCCCACCGTCAGGCTCCCCTGAAGCTCAAAGGCCTGGTGAGCAGACCATGGAGTGACGGGTGGGTGACAATCACAACCATTGTGAGTCTTTCTCACCCAGGAAAGGTGGCGGAGAGGATGACCCCCAGATCTCTCTCTCTCTTTCTCTCTCTCTCTGGGCTGCGTCATCTCTCCCTGGGCAGGTGCTGGGAGGAAGTGTGCCCCCCGGAAGCTCAGGGATCCAGAGGGCACCCGGGACGAGCTCCGTCCTCAGCAGTCCGAGCCCTGGGCCCCTTGCCCGGGGCCCCAGGGAAGTACTTTTAGCAGCCGGCACCAAGGAGAATTTAGAGTCCTCTTGTGGTTTATTTGCCTCTGTAATCAGCTGCTGGATTCAGCCTAATGGAATTCTAATGTTTCTAAAAGCCAATTTGGTAATCTTTGTATTTTCAATGGCTTGTGAAAGCCCTATTAGTTATTTATATCAGTGCACGCGTGCCTGCCTGCAAATGGCAGATTGATGCATTTATAGCCCATGAACATCGATGCCGTGTTAACAGCGGCACTTACCAGCTTTCAAAATGTTGGCCTAATCTCCTCCATTCCTGTAGCCTGTCTGTCTGTCTGCCTCTTTCTCTCTCTCTCTCTCCTCTTGCTCTCTCTTACTCTCTCGCTCTCCTCCCTGTTATGTGGTCAGCCGTGGGGTACTGCAACTTATTAGTCATTCCAGTGAATGAATGGTTCCTCAGTAAATCTTATCAAATAAGTAATAACTGTAGTCACCGGGCCGCTTAATTAAAGATAATCCGTCTTTGAAGACTTAGAATACAATTAAGTATACTTAATCCGAAAGCTTGGTTGAACATGATTTCATCTTTCTTGGGTGATTCCAGATCTTACAGACCCCAGGGCTTTCGTTATGAATATAAATGATCCCTCCCCTCCTCTCTCACTTTGCAGAAGTTCCTTTGGAAAGAAATTTCTCGTTGGAAGCCGGCCAGGTGTCTGGGCTTCCCCTGTCAAAGACCCTTTTCTCATACCTGGAGTGGCTGTTAGACATCCCGGGGTGACAAATCTGCGAATATTTGTCCTTGGCATCAAATGCTCCTGACAGCTGGTGCAAAACTCTCTTCATTTTTCACGCTCGCCCTTTGATTTCTCCAGCAGGGAGAAGTTCTCAGTGGGGTGCTGGTGTCTTATTAGCACCTTTCTTTAGAACTCATTTCCCAGCTTGCTCGGCCACCAAGCCTCCTAACAGGCCACCAGGACCCGTTCGTTTGGCAATGCAGCTTGTGTCTGGGAAGTCTCGGGGAGAGACGGGAGGAAGAAAGAGGAGAGAGTCGGCCGAACGCAGAGTGATTGTCAGGCAGTGGAAGGACCCAAAGGTTCTGCCGATGGTTCCATGTCAGGATACACTTGTCCCAGCCCGCTGAGGGCACAGCTCTGTCAGCGAGCCCTAAGGTCCTGAGGACCCTGCGGGACCACAGTGTGTCATTGTAGACTCAACCTCTGTGATGAATGTCCGTCCTGGTGGGCGAGGTGTGCTGTGAGAAAGGGAGGCTGTGCCCGGGTGGCAAAGGGCATAGACAAGGGAGCATAATAGCACAGCGGGTAGGGCATTTGCCTTGCACGCGGCTGACCCGGGTTCGATCCCCGGCATCCCATATGGTCCCCCAAGCACCACCAGGAGTAATTCCTGAGTGCAAAGTCAGGAGTAACCCCTGAGCATCGCTGGGTGTGACCCAAAAAAAGCAAAAAAACAATAATAATAATAACAAAAGGCATAGACAAGATGTCCAAGCCCCGCTCACCCCCCTGAGGACCTTTTCCTGCTCTGGGCCCCCCCCACAAGCCAGGCTCCAATATGTCAGCCTGGCTCAGGTCCTTCAAGAAGTGTCCCTGCCCCCCACAGTTCCTCCTCCCCCACCCAGTGCTCCCCACCCCCTTTCCTGCTCTGTTCCTCCTTGGTACTGACTGCCCACCTGACTCCCTATTCTGACTCTGGACTTGGAGCCCGTATCCAAGATGTTCAGAGTGTGGCTCCTGGGACTGCACTTCCTAGAGCTGCACTGTGGGTGCTCCCGGGACTGAAATCAACAGTGAGGATGAGGAGCCCCTGGGGGGCGATGTCTTCTAAAGTACAAGAGCTCTGTCCGAGCTGGTCAGAGAGTTCGAGGGTTGGGTGTTTGCCTTGCATGTAGCCCACCTGAGTTCAACCCCGGACACCACATACGATCCCCTGAGCACCACCAGGTGTGATCCCTGAGTGCAGAGCCAGGAGTCGGCCCTGAGCAGAAAAGCTGGATGTGGGGCTGGAACGATAGCACAGGGGGTAGGGCATTTGCCTTGCATGCAGCCGACCCGGGTTCAATCCCCGGCATCCCATATGGCCCCGAGCACTGCACGAGGTAATTCCTGAGTGTAGAGCCAGGAGTAACCCCTGAGCATTGCCAGGTGGACCCAAAATGAAAAAAAAACTGGGTATGAGACTCCCTCCACCCACCCCCCAAAAAAACCCAAGAGCACTGTCTCTAGGGTGCATCTGGGGAAGGGGGAGAGAGATCCACCACGGCTGCACTCACTTTTGTGTTCAGAGCCCTTACATGCTCCCCTCGGGTTTCCACCTTCTGCACCTCAGCTCTAACCGTGGCCCCCAGCAGAGCTGGTGCTGCTGCCTCCGGCCTTGCCGCAGACGTTCTGCGAGTCGCAGTGGAAGCAGCACTTCCCGAGCTGTTTCCGCTGTGGTCCCTCCCCCCGGCAATCCCGGTGCTCCCGGGAGGATGGTGCCGCCACCGCCCCCTTCGCGCGTGCAGGGAGGGGCAGGGAGGCCAAGTGACAGGTTCACGGAGACCGGCAGAAGGCACCAGGACCATGACTTGGCCCCATCATCCCACCGCTGCCACCAAAATGCCACCCCTAAAACTGAGCCTAAAAGGGGGCGTTACTGGTTTGAACGCGGGTCGGGACCGTACGCGCTGGCCCAGGCTGGAGAATGAGCCTGGAAGAGGTGACGTGGGGTGGGGGGCTGGTTTGGGCCCCGCTGGACCCTCAGTGACGTCAGAGCTTCCACGTGTCCACGCAGAGTATCCGGAACTCCAGAGTCATCGTCGCCGTCGCTGTCGTCGTGGCAGGGAGGCCAGGAGCACGGGGTGCGCTTTCTGCGCATGTGCAGGGACCAGCGCAGCACCGGGCAGTGATGTAGAGGCGCAGGCTCCGCTGGCCACTACTGGCCAGCCAGGGGGCCGGGGTCCTTATCCCTGATAAGTGTCCTTTATTATTTTGTATATTTTGGTTTGTTTGTTCGGGGGTCACACCCAGCAGTGCTCGGGGATCGATCCTGGAGATGCTCCGAGAACCCTCTGCTGTGCCGGGGGTTTGAACCTGGACGGCAGCACGCACGGCAAGCGCCAGGGTCCTGCACCCGCTCTGCGCAGGGCTTCTGTCCCCGTGTCCCAGCCCACGTACTGGAGAGCTCAGTGAAGGGGGTATCTCCCGAGCTCCAGAGCCCCCAGGTATGTCCACTGTGTATCAGTGGTCAGTGGATGTCTGTCCTCATCACCCCCACCAGAGACTGGCCTGCTGTCATCACCGAGCCCCGCCTCGGTGTCCGAGAACTCAATGGGCCACATGGTTGCGCTGGTGGCATCAGCCTGCTCACCAGCATTCCTGGGCTTCGTGCTTTATTTTATTTCATTCGGTGCTTGTGCCACCCCAGGCAGCGCTTGGGGGCTGCTTCCCAGCGATGCTCAGGGGGACCCTGCGGTGCCAGGACTCGAACCCAGGACTCGCGCATGCAGAGCCTGTGCTCCGGCCCTTTGCGCTCTCTTCCCAGTCCCTGTTTCTGTAACTGGAGGCCCTGTGAGAGAAATTTACGGCTTCTCTGCCTCCTAAGTCATCCTTCAGTGGAGGGTTTGGCTTTGAACTTCCCGTGAATGGAAATCAAGAGCCCTCTCCAGGGCCAGGGGATGGGTTTTCCCTCTCCAGGTCTCGAGATGGAAAGGGGTTTCCTTTGAAAGCTGGCTGTGCAAACATTCCCCCCCCCCCAGAATCTGATGGCTTCCTATCTTATTTCTTAATAAATTTAACGGTAAAAGAAAGCCTTCTGGCACCGGGTTATTGAATTCCTAAATCTTTAGCCTAGAAGAACCTCACTTGGATTATTATCACACATTTATTGATCCCCCACCCCACCCCCTTTTTTTCGTGTCAGATCGTCCATATATATTATCCTATTACGGCCTCCCAGCTGCATTAGGCAGGTGGTGACATCCAACGGCTCGCAGACAAGTCACGGGCGCAGAGGACACAAGCCACGTGGGGTTTGTGCGGCTCCGCGGGAGGGGGCGGTCAGGCGGGAGTGATGGGTCCATCTAGTGCCTAAGCTAGAGCCACCCCGCGCCCCACACTGCCTGTCTCTGGGACTAGTCCTGGCATTTTACATGTTGCTGGAGGGGCCGGGGCGGGGGGGACTTGATTATGGAGGCAGTTCTTGGGGGACCAGGCAGTGCTCGTGCAAAGCATACCTGCTGGCCCTCCGACCACCTCTCTCGCCCAGACCCTCTGCGTTTAAATTCTGGGCAGAACTTAGCTGGAAACAGGGCCTCGTGTAGCAGCCGGGATGAAGGAAACTTCTCTTGTCTCCAGGACCCCAGGCAGGACTTTAGGGTCCATGTTCTCGCCCCTTCTGCCCGCAGAGACAAGACCACCAGCCGCTCCATCTAAGACCCCGCAGCCCTTCCATTCGGGGAAAGGTCAGCACGCCTTCACTATCACTTCCTGAGTCCCAGGAAGTCTGATACCGTCACCCAGGCGCCCTGTTCATGCGCTCTGTCTGTCAAGCACAGATGCGTCCTCTGTGCCTGATGGAGCCAGACCCTGGTCAGTGGTGCTGAGCCAAGTCCATCAGGGCCCCGCCTTGAGAGCGCCCCCTAGTGCCAGAGGTGGGACAGTGTCTGCCAAAAATCAATAGAGGCTCATCAGATCCTGCCTAGGGCTTTGGGGAAAAGGGCTTAGAGCAAGAGGAGGAGAGTAGCCGTAAAGGCTCCAAAGAGCTCGGCTGAGTGCATGCTTTGCATGCGGAAGTCCTGGTTTGTATCCTGGGCACCGCATGGTCCCCTGAGCACCAATGGGAATCACCCCCACCCCTCAGCACAGAGCCGGGAATAGCCTCTGAGCACCAACAGGGATGTCCCCCTGAAATAACACTCTCTGGGGAGCCCTGTTTCTCACCGTGCAGAGACTACGTGAGGGAGGAGGCATTCTGGAATAGGCCCGAGGGAAGGGGCTCCAGAAGAGAGAGTGGCAAGGGCAGAGGCCCCCGTGAGATGTGCCTGGTGGTCCCCACCACCCGCCCATCGTATTCCTGGCCAGGGCAGAGGTGCAGGAGAGACTCAGAATGGATTCTTCCCTCACTCACCCAGACCCAGTGCATACAAATCCCTAGGGGGCCCAGGGTTACTCTGAGGGCCACTAGGCCAACTAGACTGGACAGTTTAGTGGTCAAACCTGACAGTGCTGGGGGCCTCTGGGCCACCCCAGAGTTTCTTGGAGACCTCCAAGGCTATACCGGGAGATGCCAGGCGGGGCCGGGGCTCGGGGGCTGAGTTGTATTGTGCATTGACACCCCCCCCACCCCAGAAGGGACTGTAACGTATAGAAATCCCAGGGACGGGAGGACCAGCACTCAGTGGCTAGCTTGCTGTGCACGCCTGATTTATTTATTTTCAGGAGACTGAGGGCAGGCTCATAAATTCTGTTTCTTACAACAGCATTCTGTTAAGGCGCGGGCTTCAGCCTTTTACACCTGCAGACCAGGCAAAACAGACGAACTATTTCTCAGACTGGGCTGGTGGCTAAGACAGAAACATAAACCAGTGTAGATGGTATTTTGTGTGTGAAATCCAGTGATAAAATCACAAGCTTTAGCTAGTATGACATCTGTGGTTACTTCAAGCCACTATACGAGTGGGGGTGGGGGGGTGGGGGAAGGGGAGTGTTGGAAGGACACTGGGCAATTTCCACAGCTTCTGAACCCACCAACACACCACAGGTTGAAGCCCGGGATTGGGGGTTGAAGATGGTGAACATGAGGTCCTCCCCACCCCCACCCCACTCCTTTGTAGACACACTTCAGATCTGGCTCCGAGCTTCCTAGTAGCAAATGCAGAGTGAAAAAACACAGCCAGGCTGTGTGGGTCCATGGCAGCTGTGATTTCCTTGGAGACGGAAAGGTTGGCTGCTCCTTTGGCATTCAGCAAGGCCTGCACCCCGTCAGCCCCTGGCTCTTCATGCCAGGGCAGAGCCCCTACCTGGGACAAGAAGGTGCCTCCTCATCTATACCCAGTGGGATCCTGCTGGACAGTGCCACGGAGGGGGAAGGATGGGGCACTGGAAGCGTCTCCAAGACAGCAGCGAGTGGACTCAGCACCCCTGGATGTTCAACATCCGGCTCCGTCTCTTAGGTTCTTTGTGGTGTCAGTGAGGTGCGGAGGCATTCTGGGGGCGGTGCCTAGAAAATGGAGTTGAAAAGAGTCAATACTTTATAGCACTTGGTCTCTACTGGGAGCTCCCCCCACCCCACCCGGCTGCCGTGTTACATTAACCCTGTTCATTCTTTCACCCGCTGAGTGTTTACTCACCGGAAGCTGTACAGAGAGTCAGATCACTAGGACTTACAGCGCCAAACTTGAACCTGGAGCCTTTGGACATTTCTTTCTACACATCCCAGTTCCTGTGGGATCCCTGAATCCCAGAGTAGCTGTGAGGATCCCAGTCAGTGTTTGTGTAAGAGGGACCAACACCCAGCATGGCTGGGTCGGGGGGAGCCAGGACCACTCCTGGGGGTGCTCTCTGTCCTTCTGATGCCTGGGTACCGGGAGGGGGGCACCTTCCCTGCTATCTCCGGCACCCCAGAGGGAGGCATTCTAACTAATCTATCCCCTCTTAGCAGTTTCAGAAGCTGGCTGGGGACCTGGGAGGGTAAGGTCATCACAGAGCCTGGCTCACAGTAGCTGGCTCCCCAGGGGACGGTTTCTGTTAAGTCCGTCAAAGTCCAATCCGAAATCTGTTTACCCCATTATTACCTTTTTATATGTTTGAAACTTTACTTAAGCACTTTAAATAAGTGTTTAAATTTCAACTTTAAACACTTTAAACTTTAAACACTTTAAAAAGCTTAAACTTTAGGGGCTGGGGCAATAGCACAGCGGGGAGGGCATTAGCCTTGCACGCGGCCAACCCAGGTTCAAATCCCAGCATCCCATTTGGTCCCCCGAGCACCACCAGGAGTAATTCCTGAGTGCACGAGCCAGGAGTAACCCCTGTGCATCACCCGGTGTGACCCAAAAAAGAAAAAAAAAAAAACAAAAAAAAGCTTAAACTTTAAACAAGGTTGTTCATGGTACAGTTTTTTCAAGTATCCTATATTCCAACACCAATCCCACCACGAGTGTGACCTTCCCTCCACCAATATCCTCTGTTTCTTACCCACCCCCCAAGCCTGTCCCCTTAGCAGGCACAAAATAATTTACTTTATACTGCTTGTTACAACACATATCTCAAGAGAAGCATTACTAAAGTCATTGTCTGAGGATTTTGTGGGCTACAGGTGCTAGTTGAGGCTTCTGTGTTATTGTTTTTGCTCATTGTACTTAGGGGGCGTCTACATAACTTCCCCGTCTGATTTGCTGTGCATCTACTGGGCTGTCAGTCCTGAGAGATTTGGAGGTGTCATGTGGCCACATGTGCAGATACTGGTGGAACTGGGATGGTTCGGCAGTTTGGCACCTTTCTGAGATTTGTTGTGGAGCTGGGTCATTTAGATGCCAGAGGAGGTGCAGGTGGGTGGGGTGCTGGGCCTTCCAGTAGGGCAGGGTCTCCACCCACCCCCCATCTGAGAAGGCTCTGGAGATCTCAGCCAGAGACCAGGCCTGCCTGGGATGACTCAGCCGCAGCATCTCTCTGAGGTGAGGCATGGAGCTGGGCCATTGGCATGCGGAGCAGGTAGTGTCTATCCCATCTTTATCCCATCTTTAAACTCTGCCCTAATCACAGGCCCTGGCCCTGCTTGGCTCAGGTGATGAAAATTGATGAGTGATCCATAACTCTTAACTGTATCAATGCCGTAACATGAAACTAGGCTTCCTTTAGTGATCAAGTTTACTTCCATACCAGAAAATAATAATTCCAGTTCATGTATATACCAGGGAGAGACTATTTAAAGAGAAAAAGGAAAAAAACTGATCATTTTTGCATAATAGATCATTTAAAGATTCCCTAAACCTCTGTTGGCCCGGCTTTCAAAGCTTCTGTGAATAATTATATTTTTCACATTTAAATTTTATGACCATCTCAAAGAAAGAGGAATCATTCCTAGGGAGATTGGTAAGCCTCATGATAAAGCGTGAAGTAGACCAAAGTGGGGTTTTAGCCATATTAACTGACTTTTCTCCGAGTTTAAACAGAGGTACCTGCCATTGGCCAGTGCCCACGCGTTGATCCATGGCATCTCATTGCACCCCTGACACTCAGAACTGTAGGGAGAAACCAGCCATTTCACAGAAGTGGAAACTTGAGTCCTCTGTGACCTGCCCAGGGTAAAACCCCGACGGGCAAGCTGCAGGGTCAGGACAGCAACTCTGAGTTCCAAACTCCAGGTCTCATGGGAAGGGCGGAGAAGTCTGGGGTAAAAACTCGCCACAGCTGTTTAGTGCAATCGCCATGGGTGTGGAAACAACCTGAATGTCCAGCAGCAGGTCGAGGGATAAAGACACAGTGGCAGGTGGCCACAAGGGAATAGTACGCTGCTGTAAGCAAAGATGAAATCTCAGAGTTGGAAACTTGGATGGAACTGGAGGACATCTTGTTAAGTGAAGTAGTTAGAGGGACAAGCTCACCTGTTAGTGGTCTCACTCATGTGTGGAACACAGAGGAACAAAAGAAGGAACTCAGCAGTGTCAAATGGTAAGAAATCCCTGATCCAGGATTACAGAACTGAGAATAGCAGGAAAGGGAGGAATGACGGGATAGCTAGAAATGAACTTGCCAGGGTGCATTGGTGGGGGGTCTGTGGCACTTTGGTGGGGGTGAGCTGTGATAACTACATTAAAACCATAAACATTAATGCTACTGTAAACATGTTAGCTGAACTGCAATAATCAAGTAGGTTTGTTTTGCTTTGGGGGCATGCCCAGCGATGCTTGGGGGTTATTCCTGGCCCTGCACTGAGGAATTACTCCTGGCGGTGCTCAGGGCACTATGTGGGGTGCTGAAGATTGAACCCGGGGCAGCTACATGCGAGGCAAATGCCTGCCCTACTGCACTATTGCTTTGGCCCAATAATCAACTGTTTGATAACAGGGGGACTAGAACAGTAATACAGGCAGTATGGCGCTAGCCTTGCACATGGCCAACCCCTGTTCAACGGCACCCCAGGTGGTCCCTTACGCACTGCCAGGAGTAGTTCCTGAGTGCAGCATCAGGAGTAACCCCTGAGTCACCAGATGTGGCCCATGAACAAACAAAACACCTTGATAATAGGGGCTGGAGAGAAAGTACAGCAGACAGGGCACTTGCTTTGCACATGGCTGACTCATGTTGATCCCCGGTACCCCATATGGTTCCCCAAACCCTCCCAGGTATGATCCCTGAGCAGAGAGCCAGAAGTAAATCCTGAGCTCTGCACGGTATGGCCCGCCCAAAAAAAGAAATCAAACAAAAAACTTGTTGATAATTCAAATACTTGCAATGGGATATTGAATCAACAGGCAAAATAACATTCTATTTATTGAAGTAAAAAAAATGGCCAGGCCAGAGAGATAGCATAGCAGATAGGGGTCTTGCCTTGCATGCGCCTGACCTAGGTTTGATCCCAGGCACCACGTACCATATACCTCAAACCCCATCAGGAGTGATCTCCTGAGCACATAGCCAGGAGTGAGCCTTTAGCTCTGCCGGGTGTGGGCAAAAAAAAAAGAAAGAAAAAAAGAAAAGATCTCACAACACCTAATGCAAGCACAAGCTGCATTCCCCGGGTCCTCCTGAGGGCCAGGGCCCTCTATGCAGGAAATCCAGCACTTCCTCCAGAGATAAGGGTCTCTGCTTATCTCTGGCTCCCCCATCACCGACCCCCACCCCCTTGGAGGCAGGGCCTTGCCTCCCAGAGCGTGGCTCTGTGGCTTTGTCTCTGAAGGAGCTGGGGCAGAGAGGGATGCTCGGCCCCCCATTGGTCTCCATGGCAACGGCTTCTGGACTTGGCCCCTGCCAGCCTCGGAGGTAAAGTAGCGGGAGGAAGCCAGCATGACTCAAGGGGTCCTGGCTGGGGCAAACAGAGTGATGACTCACCGGATGTGAGGGACAGGTGTGGGGCTGGCCGTGCGTGGTGGCCTTTCAGTCTCGGCCTTACGTTCCCTGCGTGTCTGAGGGCCTGAAATGCAGGGATCTGCTTAACGGACACTAGTGAGTGAGGCCCTGGGGGCCTCACTCTGGGCTCACAGATGGGGCTCCAGGCAGTGGGGGTGCTTGTCCAGGGAATGCCACAGAGTGGCCTGGCAGGGTCCTTGGTGACTTTCAGACTGCCCGTTGTGGCCCTTGAAGGCTCGGGAAGTCACGTTTGATGCCACAGACAGCATTTATTTATATTGGAAAGATGGAAGAAAAGTCAAAAGATATTTTTTAATGTTTGGGGGGAGTGCGCTTTACCGTGTCAGGATACCAGCATCACATGTTAATGAAATGCTTTATTCAGTTCTCATATACACGAGGACATGAGAAATGTGTGGGGTCCTGGCGGTGGCAGATGTACCAGGCTGATAGGAAACAATCTTACTGCAAGTCAGAGCCAGACTGCTGGGAAACCCTGGCAGACGGTCAGCTCAGCAGCATGCAGTTCCGTTGTCTGATAATAGGAACATCGGGAGTGAAGGGTCAGCCGTTCTGTGCATCCACTCCCGTGCTCTTCATTCGGAAACATCATGCTTTGCTCTGGTGGGGAGGGGGAGAGTCACACTCACTGATTCTCCTGGTGAACCACTCCTGGTTCTGTGCTCAGGAGTCACTCCCAGCTGAGCTTGCGGGACCCTAGAATAGCTGCCTCTCTTTCCTTCATCAATGAGGTGACGGTTTATAATAAGACCCTCCTACTGCTCTGCTTCAAAGGGTTTGCTGAACTTTACTGGTATAATGTCCCTGTGAATGTGTGTGAGAGAAAACCTCAGGAAATGTGTGTGTCCCCATGAATATGTGTGTGTGATGGAGAAAGAAAGAACCCAGGGTGACCACCACGTAAAGAGTGCTAGGGAGGGCCCACTCGGATGGGAGATGCGGGCTGAACATAGACTATAGACTAAACATGATGGCCACTCAATACCTCTATTGCAAACCACAACACCCGAAAGGAGAGAGGCAACAAAAGGGAATGCCCTGCCAGAGGCGGGGTGGGGTGGAGGGGATGGGGTGGGGGTGGTGGGAGGGATGCTGGGACCATTGGTGGTGGAAAATGGGCACTGGTGGAGGAATGGGTACTTGACCATTGTATGACTGAAATGCAAGCATGAAAGTTTGTAAGTCAGTAACTGTACCTCACCGTGATTCACTAATAAAAAAGTTTAAAAAAGAAAAGAAAGAACCCAGGGTGTGTGTGTGTATGTCCGTGCAAATAAGTGTGTGTAAGAGAGAGAGAGAGACATGGAGAGAGAGATGGAGAGAGATGGAGACACAGATGGAGAGAGAGATGGAGAGAGATGTGAAGAGAGAAAAGATGGAGAGAGATGGAGAGAGAAGAGAAAGAGATGGAGAGAGAGATGGGGAGAGAGAGATGGAGGGAGAGACAGAGATGGAGGGAGATGGGGAGATAAAGATGGAGATAGATGGGAAGGAGAAAAGATGGAAAGAAAGATGAAGAGCAAGAATGGAGGGAGATGGGAAGAGAAAGGCGGAGAGAAAGATGGAGAGAAAGATGGAGAGAGAGATGGAGAGAGAGATGGAGAGAGATGGAGAGAGAGATGGAGAGAATGATGAAGAGAGATGGAGAGAGAGATGGGGGAGAGAGAAAAGATGGAGAGATATGAAGAGAAAGAGATGGAGATAGAGAGACGGGAGAGAGATGGAGAGACGGAGAGGGAGAGACGGAGAGAGAGGCCCTGAAGGAAACCTATCCACGAGTCGTCACTTCTGGAGTTGCTGGGCGGGGTCTCCGTGTCCCCGGGTCTCAGTTGGGGGGTGGGCTGTTGGGGGTCCCCCTGGGTGACCCTAGAATTCACGGCGCTCTCCTTTCCTCCTCTGTCCCCTGCAGGGGTGCTGTGCCTGCCAGACAGCCTGAACCTGCACCGGGACCCGCAGCGGGCGGGCAAGCCGGGGGAGCTGCCCCTGTTCAGCCAGTCGGAGCTGAGGACTGTGGAGCAGTCGCTGCTGGCCACCCGCGTGGGCAGCATCGCCGAGCTGAGTGAGTGCGGGCGTCCACAGCCAGCTGGCCCCTTCCCTGAGCAACAGCAGTGGGGCCCGGCCGGAGCTCCTGGGGTGACTCAGCGGGGGTCGCCCCCTAAAGGGCCTGGCTCACGGGACAGGACTTTCAAGGGGGGCTGGCCTCTGTTGATTCCCACCATGATGAAGGACCAGAGTGTCTCTACTCTGCTCAGAACCCTCCCTACCACCTCTGTGACCCCACACCCTCCCCTGGGCTTCCATCCCTTGTCCCCATGTCACTACCACTGCTTCGCCCAAGCCCTCTGAGCTGCTACACTGCTGTCATCTCCACCAGAGCAGACGTACCACAGGGCCTTTGCACTTCCTGTTTCCTCATCCTGGGCTTCTTCCTCCAGACATCCACAGGGCTTGCTCCCACAGGCCTCAGCCAGCTCCCACCAGCCTCACATAAATTTTACCTTCTCCAGGAAGCTTGCCCTGACCCCTGGGGACCAGATGCCCTCACTATTGTCCTTTCTCCTCAGAAGTTATCTCATGACATAGATAAATATTTGAGGTCCTCCCAAGCACTGCATTGGGGGCCCAGGGGCCACTCCTGGTGGTACTTGGCTAACCAGGCCGTATGGTTCAATGGTTAGGCCCAGCGGTGCTGGGGGTCACAGGGAGGTACTGGGGGCTGGGACATAGACAGTTCAAAGGGCCTCACATCTGCCAGGCGTGCTCTCCAGCCCTTAAAACATTACTCAGACCCTGTGCACCTTTTAAATAATTCATACAAGTTCCTTATGGAAAGTGTGCAGATCAGTGGCTTTCAGTATATTTTCCAAGGAGTACCGCCACAATCAATTTTAAAATGCTTTTATCACCCCGAGAAACCTAACAGCCATTAACTACTGCCCCGCCCCCACCCCTGCTCCCTAGTTATGTGCTAATATTCTCTCTTACATATTTGTTAAAAACTTGTCTCTCTCTCTGGGCCAGAGAGCTAGCACAGGGCATGCAACTGGCTGCAGTTTGATTCCCAGAACCATATGGTGCCCCAGGCATCGCTGAATGCAGCCATGGGGCACTTCAGGCCCGACAGTGTAGGACTTGGGCAACTCTGCATCCTTGGGAAACTGCATCCTTGGGCAACTCTGCATCCTTGGGAAACTGCATCCTTGGACAACTCTGCATTCTTGGGAAACTGCATCCTTGGACAACTCTGCATCCTTGGGAAACTGCATCCTTAGACAACTGCATCCTTAAGAAACTGCATCCTTGGACAACTCTGCATTCTTGGGAAACTGCATCCTTGGGCAACTCTGCATCCTTAGGAAACTGCATCCTTGGACAACTCTGCATCCTTGGGAAACTGCATCCTTGGGCAACTCTGCATTCTTGGGAAACTGCATCCTTGGACAACTCTGCATTCTTGGGAAACTGCATCCTTGGAAAACTGCATCCTTGGACAACTCTGCATCCTTGGGAAACTGCATCTTTGGACAACTCTGCATCCTTAGGAAACTGCATCCTTGGACAATTCTACGTCCTTAGGAAACTGCATCCTTAGACAACTCCGCATCCTTGGAAAACTCTGCATTCTTGGACAACTCTGCATTCTTAGGAAACTGCATCCTTGGACAACTGCATCCTTGGGAAACTTCATCCTTGGGCAATTCTGCATCCTTGGGCAACTGCATCCTTGGCAACCCTGCATCCTTGGACAACTCTGCATCTTTGAGGCCAATAATTGCCAGGAGGGGCACTGGGTCTCCTGAGCATCACTTGGAGACCCACAGAAAAACAATCTCTCCGCCAACAATAACAGGTTCTCCCAGAGAGTAGAGATACTTGTTTTGTTCCTTGATGTGAACAAAACTTGCTCCTGCCTGGTGCCTAGTACATCTCCCAGAAATATGAAGAGAGAGAGAGAGAGAGAGAGAGAGAGAGAGAGAGAGAGAAGAAGAAGAAGAAGGGTGGGAGAGTAGGAGACAGGGAGACAGGCAGCTGGAGAAAGGTATTTGCAAGAAAGTTGGGCCATCCTACGCTTGAGCAGCAATTCTCCATAACCATTTGTCCCTAACTTTCGGGCTCAGAGTTTGACCAACCAGAAGAAAATCCACCGATACTGACTTCTGATACAAATGATCATCAAATTATTTAACTGTGTGTTAATTCCTATGGGACTGGAGCATTTATCACAGAAATGCAAAATCCTGGCAAAGGATGAGCTGGTATAAAACTGTAGAAAAATCTCAAACTTGGGGCCGAGCAGGTAGGGGACAGCAAGTAGGATGTTTGCCTTTCATGTGGCCCGTTTCCATTCCCAGCACCTGTATGGTCCCCTGAACGCCACCAGAAGTGATCCCTGAGCTCAGAGCGGAGAGTAAGCCCTGAGCACCATTGGGTGTGGCCCAAAAACAGAAGAAAAGAAGATCCTGCATCATAACAGGATTCAGGATCCAGAAAGACAGTTTTTGTCTCTCTTTCAGGGGAATTTATTGGTCCCCGTTCTGCCCAGGACAGATAAACAGACAGATAGACAAGCAGACAAACACACACACACACACACACACACACACACACACACACACAAACACCTGCCCGTCACATGGCAGACACCTGTCAAGGGGGGTGGGGGATGGGGGTTGTTTGGAGTCAATGCTGGTCCTGCCACAGGACACCTGCATTTGTAGATGCCAGTTCGTTCTCATCAAACTTGGCAGCCAGGGGCTGACTCCCCTTACTCATCCCCCCAGTGACTGCTCAGTCATGGTCACTAGTGCTGTTGCTAATGAACTTTGGGGTACCTTGGACCACTGACACTCAGGCTCCTGCCACAGAATATTGGGGATACCTCCCAAACAGTGTTTAGGGGACCCAGAGACACGCCCGACCAACTGGTCCAACAGGTTGGTGCCAGGGCCAGAGGATGCTGCTTGGGCCCAGGGACCTCCTGACCTGGTGATGCTGGGGAGGTCACACGGTGCTGCGATCACATCCGGGTCACCCCTCAACTATCTTCTGCCCTCCCTGCCCAGAAGTACTATTTTAAATACCTAAAAGAAGGAAACACGGGCTTACAAAGGAAACCTCTGCGATGAAATTTCAGTTCCAGTTGAGGATTATAAGGTGCCTGCCTGGCGTGTACGAAGTCTCGGGGTCCGTCTCCGAGAAGGAGTCACAAATCCCGACGAGGAAACACTTTTCATCCAAATTGAGGGATAATCATTCCGGGCACATTAGGTGGAAACAAGCTCTCACGGGCGGCGCTGGCGACCCCATTATCCGGTGGTAGCCGTGTGTGTGTGAGCAGTATTTGAAGTGAGCTTCAGCGCTTGGAAAGGGGATGCACGTCCGCAGCCCGGTGGCTCCCCGGGGACTGGGGAGGCCTCCTCCGTCTCAGACAGACAAAACGCTGCCAGTCTCCAGACCTTCCCACACCGCTGGCAAGAGTTCGGCTGGCTCGGGTCTGCGTGGGCAGAGGCAGGAAGAGCCCTCCCACCCGCCCCTCCTGCTGGGGTCCGCTTTGTCCTGGGATCTTAAGGTCCACTGGGCCTTCAGCACCGGCAGGGTACCCGCTTCATTCTGCCACTCTCCGAGGGACGCTTGTGCCCAACACCGCTGCCCGGCGCCTGCTCACTGCCCCCTCCCAGATCACGGGCAGAGTCCGCCGTGTTCAAGGACGGGCTGGTTCTGTGAATTCCGTGGGGGCGCTCTGGGCTGGAAAATGTTGACGGTGCCTAGAAGCGGGGAGTACACGCATGGGCGCACAGACGGTGTCCAAGGTCATGAAACCGGTGTGCGGGGAAGCACTCTGATAAGCCGGGTTAGGTGAGGCTGCAGGTAATGAAAGGCCTTCTTTTCGGAGCTGTAATTGAGACAGGCTTGAATCAGCCCAGCCTGGCGCTCTCTGGACTCAGAGACCTCCTCTTCATATTCAAACGGGCTCTGCCGCTGTGGCTTCTAGAACCTCCTGCCTTTCCAGCAAAGGGGAGACGGCACATTGGCCCCTGCTGTCCCTGAGAGTCTTCAGTCAGGGCTGTGGCCATTGAAGATGGAGCCCTGGCCGGGACCCTTTTAATAGCTGGTGAGAGCCGTAGCAGCGACTGGTGCTGACTGAGCAGGGAACCAGGAGAGATCTACGGGCCTGATTTCCAAGGTCACGTGGGCATGGGACTGGAAGCCCCAAGAGGTCCACTTGTCCAGCATGAGCCATGCCTGTGCATGTTACTCGGTCAGGAAAGTCAGCATTGATTCCCCGATATGGGCACAGAGTAGCTGCAAAACTATACGGGTTTCCATTTGGACCAGGGAGAAAGGAGTGTCTTTGTCCTAATATTGGAAGCTGGGGTCCTCTGAGAGAGAGGAGGGCACTTCAGGTGACAAGGAAGGGACAACGTCATTCAGCACTGCTCTGAGTCAGGCTGATCTCAAGATCACACACACCTGTTTTCAGATAACCCTTGACCTGCATGGTACCCACCCTCAGAATGACGTTCTTCCAGAACCTAAAACGGGGCACGTTGATTACCTCTCGGGGCAAGGGCAAAAGGGCGGAGAACCAAACACAAGCTTCTCCCTGGCCTCTGGGCGTCCAAGTCATCTGCAGTCCTGCACCCTGGGCACAGACTCCGGAAGCTCACTGGCTTCATGAACCTCCGTGTCCCAGAGGTACACTGATGGCAAAATAAGTGCCACCTGGGGCGTCCTAAGAAAAGCCATCTGACCTTCCTGTGGCTTTGAGACCACTTCCGTGTCCCTCACCAAGCACCAGGATGGGGACCCCCTCCTGCAGACTGGGGCTTCGCTCCCCACCACTGGCTGTATCCTCCCGACATCACAGTACAGTTCAGGACTGGGGCCCAGGAGACTGTACAGGGTTGGGGTCTTGCTTTGGACATACCCAATCCCAGTTCAATCCCTGGCACCGAGTGGCCCTTTGAACATCACTGGGTGTAGCCAGGGAAGCCTCCAAGCCACAGGGTGGCCCTGGAGGTCCCCGGCACCCCTGGCCTGAACCACACAACATCCTAAGACCCTTACCTCCACCGAACTGCCCACTTGATCAAGAATCACAGGGAGCGGGGGCTGAAACGATAGCACAGTGGGTAGGGCGTTTGCCTTGCACGCGGCCGACCCAGGTTCGATTCCCAGCATCCCATATGGTCCCCTGAGCACCGCCAGGAGTAATTCCTGAGTGCATTAGCCAGGAGTAACCCCTGTGCATCTCGGGGTGTGACCCAAAAAGCAAAAAAAAAATAAAAAGAATCACAGGGAGTGACTGCAGAGCTCTCTGGCTGCTACTGAGGAGACTTCCCTGGATCCATTGGAATTTTCTTGTTTTGAGATTTTTTTTTTATGGGCACCATCAAAAAAAGATCCACGAAAAGAGGCTCATTCCCCAGCCTGAGCAGGGATGAAGGTGAGAGAAAGTCAACACCATCGAAATGAGGTTATTTATTTTTTTTGTTTGATAACACCAGGGAGCAAGCTTGTCCAGACTTAAGGAGCTATAGCAAAGCTCGAAGCAGAGCTGTCCACAGTCCTGCAGGCACAGAAATCCTGGGTCAACATTTTGGGTTTTTATTACCCCTGTTACTTACTCAGCACATAATGACATTTAAAAAAAATTTTTTTAATAACATAATCCTGATCGCACCGTGCAATTTTGAATTTTTTCCTACTTACCAATTTCAACAGAGGATGTTTGCCTCCCCCTAAAATTGCAGCTCTGTGTAAACATTCTTAACGATTGCATGAGTTTATTATTTTATCCCACAGAGGTAGCAGAGCTTACTGAACTGTGTACACTTATTTTTAAGCATTTGTTGCTTTGTCAGATTCTGGATGCCGCGCCTAAGATTTGGGTGCAAAGCCTTGTTCAGTCAGTCTGTGCTGCATTTGGGAATCTGACATTGGGAAGGATTCCCAGAAATAGAATTACCGAATCCGGGGGAAGGTGCGTGCATTAGGACACACCGTGCCAGATTGCTTCCAGGATGAACTCGGCTGCACGAGGAACCAGC
Organism: Sorex araneus; assembly: GCF_027595985.1. Lineage (NCBI taxonomy): Eukaryota > Metazoa > Chordata > Mammalia > Eulipotyphla > Soricidae > Sorex > Sorex araneus. The sequence goes on from NC_073311.1 coordinate 48,392,910, forward strand.
CAGGCAGCTGGGCGCATCTCTGAGAAGACTCAGCTCAGGACTGCAGAGCACAAACGTCCGCCAGACAGGCCCAGTTCGGGCTCTGGGCTCTCCCTCTCACTGGCCTTCTGGCCTCGAGTGTCATTTTCTTGGACAAGCAGGGTTTCACCCCCTCGGCATTATTGCCTTGCGGGTAGGGGAGGCAATACGTTCTTTGTTCTGGGGATTGCTCTGTGCCTCTCTAGGCTGTTTGGCAGCACCTGCCTGAACCCCCAAATTCCAGTAGCAGCCCCGTGGACAGTGAAGCAGGTCTGCACACATTCCCCCGTGGCCCCTGGCAGGCAGAACCTCCCTGGCTGGGAATGTCCGCTGTAAAATTAAAATTACATGGGGGCCCACGGGGGCCAAGAGGGATAGTACGTCGGGTCGGGCGCTTGCCTTGCACCCGGCTGACCCGGATTCAATCCTCAGCATCCCATATAGTCCCTCGAGCCTGTCAAGAATTATCCCTGAGAACAGAGCCCTGAACACCTCTGGGTGTTGCTAAGGAAGTTAGCATGGGGGCACATCAGCCCCCAGGCACCGGGCGAGGAGCAGAGGCTGAGGCGCCAGGGTTCTGTGCCCGAGTTCCGGAATGAGGGCTGTTGGCGCCGTCCGGAATGGTGGTGAATGGTGACAGACCCTCTGCTGCCCTGTGTGCCACCGCCGGGCCCCACACTCAGCTCCAGGACAGTCGGATGCTCCAGCTGAGGGTCCAGGCGCATCCGGACCCGCTGCTCTGAGGGGCCCCAGGGCTGGAAGTGGGAGAGGTCGGGTGCGGGGGCATCATGGAGAAGCAGAATTGCTTCTCCCCCCTTGCCCTGCCGCCTCTCCCCCCCACAGGCTGTTGGCCACAGCTCAGGAAGCCCTGCCAGCCGCAGCTCCCAGGGGTGCAAACTCTCTGAGGATGTGGGAGCACATTTTGGGGAGTCCCCAAGGCAGCTTCCTGGGGAGCAGGGCCACCCAGCTCCCTGCCCAGCTCTGGCTCCTGAGAACTTGTATGATACTTCTGGCCGTACCTGGGGCCAGGCCACCTCCAGGGTCCTCAGATCCAGGGCAAGTCTGCAGAAGCCCCCGTCCCTCCGCCCCATCACCCCCACCCAGGTCCCCACTGTGCCCACCCAAGAACGCAGCTACACAGTGGAAGGGAGCTGCAGTGTCCTGCACAAGTGGAGTCTGCAGGCCGCAGGCCAGCTGGCTGGGGCTCGCGCCCACCCGTGCAGACAGAGGGGACATGGCTGCAGAGTATGTGCCCTCAGACCCTGGGGCGGCAGGTGGGACCCCCACACTTCCCCTCCAGGGCTACATATTTTATTCGTCCTTCCCCTGCCTCAGTTTCCTCATCTGTGAAGTGGGTCTGTAGACTGGAACTGCCCCCACTGGCCTGGGTGTTGCTCATGGGAATGCGAGAGGTTAACCAGGTCCAAACCTTCACCTGCACCAGGAAGTGCCGTGGCCACCTTTTGAGTCCCCCCACCCCGACCCCACCTGGTCAGGGAGAAGCTGGCTCAGCTCTGCCAGGTGGGAGGCATGGCCTGAGCCCAGGCTCCTGTGACACTAGAGCCCCAGACCCACCCCCCTTTCCCATCACCCATCACCGGTCCTGCCAGTCCAGCCTCAACACCTTCCCAGAATCCCCCACCTGCTGCCTCCCCGACCCCAGCCCCCATCCAGAACCCCCGCCCGGCAAGTCGCTGCTTCAGTTCCTGGGCCGGTGTTGGACCGAGCCCCTGGCCACCGGAACCCTCCTGGTCCGAAGCAGGAACCGTCACGATCTGCCAGTGGTGGACGGGGAGCACTTTCCACCGTGCGGGGGCGGGTTGTGAGTGGGCGGGCGCTATGAATAACGGTGGTCCTGGAGCGGTGCTTTCATCCGTGTGTTTACCCTTCACCGCGATTCACAGTAGCACTAAGACAGTGTTCCGGGCAGGCGGCTGCAGAGGGTCAGCATCCTTCCAGCACGGCCTCGAGGACCCTCCCCTCCTCCTCCCCCAACCCCACTTAGTGGACTGGGTTCTATAGGCCGACAGCGCCTGTCACCACGGGCCATTGTTGATGCCCTTAATGAGGTTTCTTTACCCACTCAGGATCCATCCTTCTCCCTTTGACTCATTCCGCTCAGCATGATTCCCCCCTCCCCTCCCCTGCCCTCCCCCTACCCCCCAGCCCCAGCCAACTCACGGTGAGCTGCAGGATGTCATTTTTCCTCGGTGGCGCCGAGTAGTATTCCATTATGTTGGAGTGATTCTTTTCAGTTCTATTTTTAATTCTCCTTATTTAAGGAGAAAGATTCCATTTAACATACAGAGTCCCCAATACCTCTCAAACACTGTCATTTTCTAACAAAAGAATGCGGGACCAGAATTCAGATGTAAATTAGTTTCTCTGCTTTGTTTTTATTGCATTAACTTTTGCAGTGACCTTCTCTGAATGTCCAGTGAGACCAGTTTTCACATTGGGTAGCAAGATAACATTTCCCTTTTATATCTGTGTGTTTTAAAAACAAAATAAGTCTCATAAAAATGATGTGGGGGGGGGAGGAAATGATGTAGGGGTAAAAAATGATGCAGGGAGGGAGGATTGGAGAGATATGATGGGTGCAGCAGGTTGGGTTGCCTTGCTTGCAGCTGTCCTGGGTTCAATCCCCAGCACATACGGTCCCCTGAGTCCCGCCAAGGAGTGATCGCTGAGTGCAGAGCCAAGAGTAACCCCTGTGTATCTCCAGGTATGACCCAAAAGGCAAAAAAGAAAAGGAAGGAAGGAAGGAAGGAAGGAAGGAAGGAAGGAAGGAAGGAAGGAAGGAAGGAAGGAAGGAAGGAAGGAAGGAAGGAAGGAAAGTGATGCAGGGAGAGCCAGAGAGAGTTCAAAGGATGACCCAGATTCAATTCTTGGTCCCGCAGAGCCCGTCACCCCCCAGCCCTGCAGGGCAGCACCTCAGACCTGGGGAGCCTTTGACTGTTGTGTGGTGAATGATGCAATACTCTTCGCTCAGAGTGAGATGAGATGTGGCTGGAGACCCGGAGACAGCCTCCCCCGGCCGGGTTCTGGGGGACAGACTGCAGCGGACTCAGCCCTGACATCTCGCCTCTGCCCGCAGGTGACCTGGTGTCGCGTGCCATGATCCACCTGCAGCCCCTGCACGCCAAGCACCACGGCAACGGCACTCCCCTGCACAACAAGCAGGGGGCGCTCTACTGGGAGCCCGAGGCCCTCTACACCCTCTGCTACTTCATGCACTGCCCGCAGATGGAGTGGGAGAACCCCAACGTGGAGCCTTCCAAGGTCACCCTCCAGGTGGAAAGGTAAGACCTGCCCCTGTCCCAGGTGGGGGGCTGGCCAGCGCCCCCACCCCCAGCTGCACCTGGGGGCGCAGGGTGCGGAGGTTTTCTGGGGGGTTGTGGACCTCTCTGAAGGGGTCCCAGAGGAGCCTTGTGCCCTGAGAGGGAGGCTGAAATTGGAGGGTGGGGGTCTCGGCGGTGTGTCTGCGGGGACTGGCTCTGTTTGGGAGATGGTGGCCCGGCCAGCAGAGGGGTGCGAGGAGGAGTCTCCTTGCTGATGCAGAGATGCGAGATGTGGAGGGGGAGGAGCATGGGCCCAGACAGGCTGGAGAAAAGTCCGGCCTGGAGTGGACCAAGTCGGGGCCAGTGGGCACTCTGCTCTCTAGGCCGTGGCAGCGGGGACCCCGGGGTGCATTTCCATGAGCCACAGAGCCCACACACGGGGCCAGGTGAAGTGCGCTAAAGGCAGGCTGGGCGGGACCCCTCCCTTGCTTTCTCTGAGCGGGGACTGCGGGGTGCAGAGAAGAAGGTTCGGGGTGTCTGAACTCAGGACATGATTCCACCAGTTCCATACATGTTCCCACCAACTCCGTGTATGTCCCTACATTCTCTGTACATATTTCAACATGTTCTACACACATTCCCACCAACTCCATATATGTCTCCATGTACTCCATACATGTTCTCATGTGCTCTAAACATGTTCCCACCAACTCTATACAGTTCTCACATATTCCATACATGTTCTCACGTGCTCTATACATGTTTCCACCAACTCTATACACGTTCTCACATACTCCATACATGTTCTCATGTGCTCTATACATGTTTCCACCAACTCTATACACGTTCTCACATACTCCATACATATTCCCATGTGCTCTGCACATGGTCCCACCAATTTGATACACATTCCCACATGCTCCACATAGTTCCCACATACTCCATACATGTTCCCATTTGTTCTATACACATTCCCACCAACTCCATACATGTTCCTACCAATGCCATATTTGTCCCCACATATTCCATATTCACACATGCTCCACACAGTTCCCAAATACTCCATCCATGTTCCCATGGGCTCAATACACGTTCCCACCAACTCCGTACATATTCCCACCTACACAATATATGTCCCCGCAAACTCCATAATTATACCATGTGTTCAGCACATTCCAAAAATTTCATACATGTTCCCACCTACTGCATACATGTTCCCATATACTCCTAGAGTCCCACATTCCCACAGACACCTTTCCACATGCTCTACAAAAGTTCCCACCCGCCAGTTTCATTCACACTCCCATTAACGCCATACATGTCCCCACATACTCCATATATGTTCACAGATGTTCCATACATGTCCCCCACATATTCAATACATGCCACCACATTCTCCATCCACTCCACCCCCAAAACCTCCAGACATGTTCCCAAGGGTGTCACAGTTCTAGTTTGGAGTTTTCTCTCCCCTGCCTCTCTCTCTCTCTCCTCTCCCGTCTTCTCTCCTCCCTCTTTCTCTCTCCTCTCCTTTTCCCCCTCTCCTCCTTCTTTCTCTCCTCTTTCTCCTCTCTTCCTCTTTCTCCTTCTGTCTCTCTTTCTCACTCTCTCTGTCTCTCTCTGTATCTCTGTTTCTGTATCTCTGTCTCCCTCCCTCCCTCCTCCATCCCCCCCCCCCGTCTGTCTCCTTTATTGCCCCCAAATCAAGCAACATTCCCTTGACTCCCCTCTCTGGCTCCTGCCCGTCTCTGCTCCTCAGAAGCAGGGCGGGGCTGAGTGTTGTTTGCTCTTGTCCGTGTCCGGCAGGCTGGGAAATATTTATCAGCTGAAATACAGATTATTCTGTGCTTGCCCTGCTTGGCCGGGGCATTTGGATGGAAGCCGACGTGCCTGTCTGTCTCACTCTCCTGTGGGCGCCACTTGAAAGTTGTCGTGTTTGTTTTGAACCGGTTTTGTTTGCATTGTGGGGCCTGGGGGGAGCTCCGCGCTAGTGTGAAATTTCAGTCACTGACATTTTGCCAGCACTCTGGGTACTGCTGTTTGAACTGCTGAAATCTCTTAGGTGCCTCGGATATTTTTTATGAAAATGAAAGCCCAGATAAATTTTGTAAGACATCTGATGAGGTGATAGTTATTTTCCAGCTGCAAATACCTTTATTTCAGTTCTAGGAGCCTAATGCCAAGGGGAGAGGGAACGGGGCACTCCCAAATAGTGCTCTGGAGATCCAGAGGCCCCACAGGTGATTTAGTGGTTTCTTGCAAGGGTCGGAGGATGTGACACCACTCAGGCCGTGCATACCTGTGTCGCCCTTGGTATGCCTAGAGGACCATCTGGTACTGGGGATCGAACCTGAGTCAAGTGCATACTAGTCAGGTGGCCTAACTGCAGCACACTCTCTCCCAGCTGGGCTTTTAAATAGGAAATGCCCCGAGTCTATGACAAGACTCCACTTCCTACCACCTCCCACCCATATCATTACTGGAAGTATCAGAGATTCTTAGATGCATTTGCATGGTTGATATCAGTACATTGCTCATCGTTAGCACAGAGGGGGGTGGCTGGGAATAGTGTACTGCCTGAGGTGGTTTCCTGAGAGGATCCATGACTGGTCTGGCCCAGAAGGCTAGGCCAGGAGACGACTGCAGTATCCTGCAGCCAGGGCCCTGCAACCCGGCTGGAAGAAAAGGAAAAAGGAAGCCAGTAGTTTGTACCTCACCAGTGGCAGCTGCCACCTCTTCTGCAAAGAGAGACAACAAACTTCCTACACGGTCTGACCAGCCCATCACCACCTTGTTGGAGAAAACTGGTGGGAAAAGTAGAACAGTCTTGATCAGGGAAGAAGTGACACTGGAAGAAATCCAATCAATAAGGCAATCACATGCTAGAGGAAAAGGCAGCTCAGATAGAAAAGGGGACACCAAGCAAAGGATGTCGGGTCGAAAGATGCGTGCCAAAAGTAGACTATAGACTGAACATGATGGCCGCTGAATACCTCTATTGCAAACCACAACACCCCAAAGGAAAGAGGGAGCAAAAGGGAATGCCCCGCCACAGGGGTGGGGCGGGGTGGAGGGGACAGGGTGGGGGTGGTGGAAGGGATGCTGGGACCATTGGTGGTAGAAAATGGGCACTGGTGGAAGGATGGGTACTCGATCATTGTATGACTGAAATGCAAGCACGGAAGTTTATAAGCCTGTAACTGTGCCTCAAGGTGATTTACTAATAAAATAATAATAATAATTGGGACTGGAGTGATAGCACAGCGGGTAGGGCATTTGCCTTGCATGCAGTCAACCCGGGTTTGATTCCCACCATCCCATATGGTTCCCTGAGCAGCACCAGGGGTAATTCTTGAGTGCAGAGCCAGGAGTGACCCCTGTGCATCACCGGGTGTGACCTAAAAAGCAAAAATAAATAAATAAATAAATAATAAATAAAATAAAATAAAATGAAAATCAATAAGGCAAGTCTAATAGCTGTCAGATGTTCATGGCACTGAAATACAGCTTCCAAGATACCCAAGCAAAAGGTTATTCTGGCCCACTTTTTTTTTTTTAATTAAAGCACCATGATTTCCAAAGTTATTCATAGTTAAGTTTTAGACATACAATGTTCCAGCACCAATCCCACCACCAGTGTCAACTTCCTTCTACCAGTGCTCCCAGGTTTCCTCTCCTACTCCCCCCTACCCAGCCTGCCGTCTTGACAAACACCTTTTAAGTTTGGTTGTTCTTGAAGTTTAGGTCTCATTAGTTCAGTGTTGTTGACTCTGTGGTTTGGATATTTGGCTCATTTCTTAACACCATTGATGTACCTGAATCCCCTTGACCTCCCCCCCAAACCCTGTTGCTTTTCATCTGTCTCCTCTCCCCCCACCCCTCCCCTTCAATTTCTTTTCTTCTCTCTATATGCTGGGACCTAGTCACTCTCCCCTTTAAACCATTGCATTCATTCATCAGGTTATTCTAAATTCCACACATGAGTGATACCATCCTGTGTTTATCCTTCTTCTCCTGGATTACTTCATTTAATATGATACCTTCCAGTTCTATCCATGCTGCTGCAAATTGCATGATTCATCATTCCTTAAGCTGTGTAGTATTCCGTTGTGTACATATTTCACATCTTCATGATCTGTTGTTGGACATCTAGGTTGATTCCAAATCTTAACTTTTGTACTGAGTGCTGCAATAAATAATGGTGTGCATACATTTTTTGAGTCATTGTTTTTCCATCCTTCAGGAAGATACCCCAAAATATCTCAATATTTTTGAGATATTGAGATAATGGAATTGCTGGATTCTATTTGTAAGTTTACTGAGAACTCTACCTACTGTTTTCCTTAGAAGCTGTACCAGACAACACTCCCATCAGCAGTGGATGATGGTTTCTTTTTCTCCTTATTCCCGCCAACACAGATTGTTCCCAGTAGTTTTGATATGTGCCATTCTCACTGGTATAAGATGATATCTCATTGATATCTTTATTTGAATTTCTCTTATAACAAATGATGATGAGCACTTTTTATGAACCTGTTGGCCATCCATTGGTCCTCCTCAGAGAAGTGTCCATTTTCTTTTCCTGGTTTTTGATGGGGTTTTTAGATTTTGGTTGTCATTGATCTTTGTGAATACTTTGTAAATCCCAGATATCAACCTCATGTGTTGAGTGCAAATATTTTCTCCCACTTAATTACCTGTCTTCTTTTAGTGTTAGCCTGTGTTTCTTTCGCCATGTAGAAACTTTTAATTTTATGTCGTCCCATTTGTTTAGCTTTGATTCTGTTGCCTTTGCCAATGGCATTGTATCACTGACGTTTCCTTTAAGACCCAGGCAGGTCTTAGAGTGCTCCGCCTATACTTCCCTCGATGCACCTTACAGATTCTGGTCTGATCTCAAGGTCTTTGATCCGCTTTGGGATGACTTTTGTCTGACACACCATTTCTTAGTACTGTTTCATCTGTGGCATAATCAACAAGTGATCTTCCGATTTTGACATAAGGCTCAGGGTGATACAGAATTCCCCCAAGGCTACTGCAACTCCACTGCTGTCTCCCTTTCAGGAAGGTATGTCAGGATGCCACTGAGAATAAGTACCCTGAATACACACAGTACTGCTCAGCTCTTAGTCGCTAAAATTGAGCCAATTATGACCACCTAATGCAGAGAGAAAGCCCAGGGGAAGCCCACCAGACTGAGGACCACCAAGTCCTTTTCCCTTCTATGTGAAAAGTTGGCCTTAAGTTCATTTTCCAGATCCTTTCTTCCTCAAAATCTGGTGGAGGGGCTGGAGTGATAGTATAGCAGGTAAGGCATTTTCCTTGCATGCGGCTGACCCAGGTTTGATTCCCAGCATCCCATATGGTCCCCCAAGCACCGCCCAGAGTAATTCCTGAGTGCGGAGCCAGGAGTAACCCCTGTGTGTTGCCAGGTGTGAACCAAAAAATAAATAAATAAATAAATAAAAATTTTAAAAACTGGTAGAAATTGCCGCATACGCTGTTTCTAAACAACATTGCCAATTGTTGGGATGACTCCAGATTGGTAAACTGATATTGGCTCAATGTACTATAAATATTTGATGTTTATACAAATATAAAAAGATCCACAGCGTTAGAGATGTGTCATAAGTGGGAGAGGCACAGACCTTGCCCATGTGGGGCTCTGGATTTGATCTCAGCCTGCAGGGCCTGAACAATGCGTGCCAAGTATTGGACGATGGCCTGCCAGCACCAATAGACACATCCCTCTCAGTAATGTTTTTTAAAAGATCCAGATCTTTGAGTTTTGTTGACTTGTTTAATGCCCCTGTAGGGACCATGGAAGTATTATCAGTCATTATAAGGGATATTGGGGGGTCTTAAACCAGGGTGTTCTGACAGCCACCCAAACATCTCCTCTCACCTTCAAAAGTCACTTGGGCGGTAAAAAGCTCCACACGGTGGGTGAGCATTGCACTAAGAACACCCACCAAAAGGAACAGCTAGTGGCCTCTGTGGGGGGTAGTGTCCCCAGGCATCCCATGCGTCTGAATGTTGAGTGGGTGTCAGAGATTTCTGATGGGCGTGAAAAGTTCCACTGGAGACTCATAACCTGAAATAGTGACCACGTTGCACCCAAGATTCTATAGGTCAAGAACTTCACACTTCTGATGCTGGTCACTGGATAATCTCAACAGGTCCTCACCCCCACTGCCCTGAAAGCTGGGGGTCTTGGCCACCCCTTTGTCAGCTGCATACCTCTTGCTTCAGGTCATGTGCTTGCATCAAAGCTGCAAGGGAGTCTGGGAAGGAAAATGTCTGCCTCAGAGAACCGTGAGGACCATGCCGCTGGGAAGCAGAAATAATAATAATAATAATAATAACCTGATAACAATCCATTTTATCTGGGGCTGTAGAAATAATACAGTGGATAGGGCACTTGTCTGGCACATGACTAACCTGGGTTAATCTCCGGTACCCAATATGGTCCCCAAACCCTACCAGGAGTGTTCTCTGAGTGCAGAGCCAGGTATAAGCCTTGAGTACCATCAACTGTGTCCCCAAATCAAACAAAACAAACGATCCATTGATGGTTTTTACTTGAAAAGATCTATTGCATACTAAGTTACTTTTGAGGAGGAGGCGAGGGGGTTTACACTCAGAAGTGCTCAAGAGCTACTCCCAACTCAGTGCTTGGAGGCACTCCCAGAAGTGCTCAGTCGACCATGTGGTACCTGGGCTCAGAGACTGTGCCTCAGTGCCTTTGTACATGCTTCTCTTCCTGGAATACTCTCTCCTCTGCTCCATAAGCTTTTTCCCTCAATCAGTACATCTTTCAGGGCTCACTTTGGTTACTACTTCCTCCAGGATAGTTCCTCAACTTCCTCAGCCATACTTTGCTACATGCATAGCACATAGTAAATGCTCAATGAATGATTCCCCAAAGGGCCAGGTTGGCCGTGCCAACTCACGCATCCCTTGGCTCAGTATTGCCTCTACAAAGTACATGCTTTGCAATTTCTGTGCCTCTACTTCTGTAAACAAGAAATAATAATTTACACAAGGATTATGAATAATCACTGTCCCAATGTTAGGATTATAATTTATTCCCAGGGCTTATGCTTTATTCCCATAGTCCAGGCCAACCTGTCCCAGACTGTGCAAGACATTTGGATCGCCACTTTATCCATGACAAGACCCCTTGTCCCTGTGTTTTCCTGAACCCCAGCCTCAGTGCATGTGTGCAGGCAGCCACTAGCCTCAGCTCTTCCCATTTCACAGATGAGGAAACTGCAAGGCAGTGAGGTTAAGTCAGCGATCCATAGTGATGCTCCTGGGAAGGAGTACAAGCACCAGCAGCATCAGCCAAGCACCCAAGCCTCGTGTGAGGAATCAGGAGAGACCCGAGAAGGCAGCAGGAACCCGCCCCAGACCTCAGCCACATCTCAGGCTTTGCGGGTGATCTGGCTGCAGAGACCCAAGGGTGCTTCAGGGCAGCCACTCTCCTCCAGGTGCACACCCGCTTGCTCCGTGCCATGCAGTGTGAGGGATTTGGCTTCCAGGTTCACCTCATCCTCCCGCCAACCTCCGGCGGGTGGGGTACCGCCAGCTACGGTGGAGACCAGGGGGTCTCGGCAGCAACTTAAGATGAAGTACAAAGCAGAAGCTGTCCCAGTTTGGACTGTGGAGTCCAAATATGCAGTGGACTTCAGAGTCGGCCTATTGTCTCTGGGTCCTGTTGGCCTGGGAGCTGGAATGCCAGAGTTCCTGTCTCAGGCCCACCCTTTGTTTGACCTTGAGCAGGTGACTGGTCCATGCTGAGCCTCGGTTTCCCTTTCTTTATCAGGCCCAAGGTGTGGCTAAGTGGTAAAGCCCAGGGGTAATGCACGTGGGCATGCACTAAGGCCCTGGGTTTGATCCCAGTACCACAGAATATCTGTCACTGTCACTGTCATCCCGTTGCTCATCGATTTGTTCGAGCGGGCACCAGTAAGGTCTCTTATTGAGAGACTTATTATTACTGTTTTTGGCATATCCAATACGCACAGGTAGCTTGCCAGGCTCTGCCGCGCGGGCTCGATACTCTCGGTAGTTTGCCGGGCTCTCTGAGAGGGGCGGAGGAATCGAACATGGGTCGGCTGCATGAAAGGCGAATGCCCAACCACTGTGCTATCGCTCCAGCCCTACCTACCACAAAATATAGAGATAATAATTAGTAACAGTCGAGACTCTGATCCAGCAGCAGCGACGAAGCTATTCTGCGTTTCTGCATGGAAAACACGGAAGTCCAGCCCTCCGTAGTGCTCTTACAGGTCATGTCCACCGTCCTCCTCGTGATCCTAGGTGCCCATCACCTGGATGTGTATCTAGCAGGACTCCTCGGAATTCCTGCACTCAAGTCCCCTGGGGCCTGATTAGAAATGCAGACCCCTCGGGAGCCTGGAGTTTCCACTCCCCGCAGGTTCCCAGGCCCAGCTGAAGCAACAACTCCGGGAGCCCCCGGCCAGCAGCAAAGCATTGCTGTTTCTCCCTGAACCCCCATTCACTTACCCCAAGTGGCTCACACACACATTTTTTTAACTTGCCTAAGGCAAGAAATAGATTTTTAAAATTTTTTTTTCTTTTTGGGTCACACCTGTCCATGCACAGGGGTTACTCCTGGCTCTGCACTCAGGAATCACCCCGGCGGTGCTCAGGGTACCATATGGGATGCTGGGAATCGAACCTGGGTCGGTTGCGTGCAAGGCAAATGCCCTACCCGCTGTACTCTTGCTCCAGCCCAAGAAATAGATATTTATGGTGATTTTTTTCCCTCCCTGTCTCTCTTGTAATGATCAGCATCTATTAGGAGCCCAATAAACGCCCCCCGCCCAGGCTTGAGGGAACGACACTGAGCCTCGCAGGGCCTCTAACTTCCCTTCTGGAGGTGCTGGGGGAGCCCCTTGCAAGTTGCTGAAATGAGGAAGTCTCGGGGAAGCCGCAGCCAGCCTGCAGCGCGCTCAGGCAGCTGAGAGGGGTGACCATCTGCTGCCTAACGAGGTGGCGCCCAGATAACAAATTAGCAACAAGCTCGCCTGGGCAAGGTGAGGCAGGGTTTGACGGGTGGCCTCCGGCGGGGATGCGTCAGGCCAAGCAGAAACGCGCCAGCTGCGGAGCTGTCCAGTGCCACTTCTCCAGGGCTTGTCAAGCATCTCCTGCTGCCTTGCGGGGCCCCTGGGGAGCGTTTTCCAGCCTGGGGGCTGGGGGGGGGGATGTGCGGGAGGGTAGAGATGAGCCACGGGGACCAGCTGGGCAGCCACTCATGTGCTCAGACCCTCACTGGCACTGGCTCCCTTCAGACGAGTCTCTCGGAGCCGGTAAACAGAGCCCCGGCGTCTGCTCCCGGCCCAGGTGGGCTTTTCGCTCTCTGGGGCAGCCACACAGACTTCATCTAAGACGCAGAGACAGAGGAACGGGCACTGCCCCGTCACGGGGGGTGGGGGGTGACCTGGTCGCTTACGCTGAGATGACTTAGAATTAAGTCCAGGGGCTGGAGCGATAGCACAGCGGGGAGGGCATTTGCCTTGCACGCAGCCGATCCAGGTTCGAATCCCAGCATCCCATATGGTCCCCTGAGCACCGCCGGTGGTAATTCCTGAGTGCAGAGCCAGGAGTAACCCCTGTGCATCACCGGGTGTGACCCAAAAAGCAAAAAGAAAGAATTAAGTCCAGTCAACGCTTCAGGCTGGGGAGATGGTGCAAGGAATAGCAAACTTGATAGCCCGCATCCCGTGCCTGGTACCTTGTGCTCCTCCCCCACCCCCACGCCCCCCTAGCTGCCCACGTGAACCCTGAGCACCACCCCAGCCTGGCACCACTGGGGGTGGCTCCTACGGAAACAGACCCTAAATCTTCAGTCACTGGTACCTCTCGCCTCATTTCGTATGCTCGCTATTCCATGTGGTTTGTGGTTCTTATCTTGGATAGGGCAGCTCTAGGACACTGGGATCATTCTAGAAACTTCCATGGGACAGCTATTAGAGACTTGTTGTGAGCATCACCCCCTTTGAGATCAACAGCCCCTGAAAACCTGCTCTCCCAGAGCAATAGCTTAAGGGGTCCTCCCAGAGCCCGGGGACCACACACCCGCATAGCACATAAACCTGTGTTTCCACCATTCAGAGATGAATGTTTCAGAACAATCTTCACTACGGGAGGTGAGCGGCCCTTTGTACCTACCTGGATTCTCTTGTACAAGGCTTGACTCATCAGATCCTCAAAAGAATCCTAGGAGTGTGATAGGACCAGCCGACACAACTGTTGCCCCATCTTCTCATGTGGAGCTCAGCTCAGAGAGGTAGTTTAGCTCGCCCAGGTAGCACAGCAAGCCGGGACAGCTCCAGGATGCAAAGGCAGGAACTGGAACCCAGAGCTCACTCTGTCCTCCGCCTGCCGTGTCACCAGGAGAGGAAGAAGGCTGGGCAGATGTCGGGGAGAACTCTCTGGCGGGGATAAAGGCCTGACAAGTAGGCTAGGGAGATTGCATGGGGTCTGGGGCATGTGCTTTGTTTTTTGTTTTTTGGTTATTTTTGTTTTAATTGAATCACCGTGAGATAGATTTTCAAAGCTCTCATGACTGAATTTCAGTCATATAATGATCGAACACCCATCCCTCCATCAATGTCTCCAGTGTCTTTCCTGCCACCTCCACCCCTTGCCTCCGTGGCAGGCGGTTTCCTTCTTACTTCCTCCTACTTCGGGGCCTTATGGTTTGTGTCAGTCACCACACAACACTGGAATTCCAGCACATATTGAATTCCTGCTGGTGCTGGGCACCGTTGTATGTCCTTGGCACGCGTCAATCTCTGCATCCCTCAGGGTCACCCCACTTATCCCCATCAGCACCATCCCATTTCATGGACGGAGAAAGTGAGGATATATATGCACAGAAGTGGCCCTGTGCTGGGGGCAGAAGGGCTGCGGGGAGGGCGGGGAGGCGCAGACCTCAGAGAAATAAAGTGCAGAGGGTTGGGGTGGGTGGGGGGAGGGTGGCAGTTAATTAATTAGCTGCCAAGGCCCAAGGGGAAGATAGTTCTTGGTCAAAATTTGGAAGATAGACAAGAGCAGACATTCCTTCAGGAGCCGGGGTGGGAGGGAGTCTAGGCACTGCCGGCAAAGGCTCCGAGGTAAAATGTGTCAAGGGACAAGGTCAGATGGGGTTAAGGCATTTTCCTTGGATGTGATCAACATGGCATTATATATAGTCTTCCCGAGCACTGCCAGGAGTAACCGGGGAGGGAGGGAGAAAAGGAGGAAAGGAGGGAGAAAAGAAGGAGGAAGGGAGGGAGGGATGGAGTAAAGAAGGAGGAATAGAGGGAGAAAGAAAGGGGAAGAAGGAGGGAGGGAGGGAGGGAGGGAGGGAGGGAGGGAGAGACGGAGGGGGGGAGGGGCAAAGAAGGAAAGGAAGGAAGGAAGGAAGGAAGGAAGGAAGGAAGGAAGGAAGGAAGGAAGGAAGGAAGGAAGGAAGGAAGGAAGGAAGGAGGAAGGAAAGAGGAAAGGAGGAAGGGGAAGGAAAGAAGGGAGAAGGAAGGAAGGAGGGAGGGAGAAAAAAGAGAGTGGGAGAGGGAAGGAAGAAAGGGAGGGAGGGAGAAAAGGTAGAATGGAGGGAGGAAGGAAGGAGGAAAGAAAGGCAGGGAGGGGGAAGGAGGGAGAGAGGCAGGGAGGGAGGGAGGGAGGGAGGGAGGCAGGAAGGGAGGGAGGGAGGAAGAGAGAGAAGGAAGGCTGGCTCTCAAGGTACCCCTGGGAGCCACGTGCCAATGACCAGCTGAGTCACTGGGAGAAGCCGGGCCACCCTTCGGATGCTTGGCCTGTTGTTAAAACGCCAAAATACTTCTGGTGGCCTAAAGAGTCACTGCCCCTCCCCTGCTCCTCTGTGTCCCTGCTAACCAGGAGTGGACCCTGACCTGGAGTGGACCCTGTCTCGGCGGGAGAGGGGCCTGGACTTTACCATAAATACTGAGAAGGCCATAGAGGGGGTGAAAGAGAGAACTGGTGGGCAAAAGGTGACGCCTGCCCCTCCCTCTGTGCTCCCTACCTCCTGGTGGCTGCCCTGAGCCCCTCCTGCGCCCCCCACACCCTCAGCCCTGCAGGAGGAGGTCAACCCTGTGTGCATGACGCTCTGGAACTGCCACAGTGCCCCAGTGCCGGGCCCTGAGATGGGGGCTTTTCCAGGTCACGCACTTCACCGTGCCCATCACCCTGTGTGCTGCAGAAAATCCGCCCTCCGGAGGAGGGCGAGGCTCGGACAGGTGCCAGGCCTAGCCTGAGCTCGCACAGCTAGCCTACCGCATTCCTCCCCAGAGTCTCCAGAGCTGATGAGGTCTTTACGGCAAGAGTCAGATATGGTCATTATGTAAAGCTTAAGAAACAATTTTAGAGGGAAAAAATGCAGGCTGTTGGGACCCGAGGGATAGCACAGTCGGCAGGATGCTGCCTTGCACCGGGCCGAGCTGGGTTTGAGCTCCAGCACCCCATGTGTGCCCCTGAACCCCGCCAGGAGGAAGCCCTGAGCACTGAAACAGAAAAAGGAACCTCCAGGCTGCAGCGATGCTGTACGTCCTGGTGACAGTTTGGGGTGAAATACGGTAGTGGGCAGCCTGGCTGGAGGTTGAGCCCCTGAGCATTCTCCGGGCGCCCCCGTGCCATCCGGACCACCTCCCACATGGCCCCAGGCCCTGCTCTGGTATCATTCGCTTCCACGTGCGTCTCCGCTGCCAGGGACCCGACTTTGCTTCTGTCTTGCACACCAGACGGCAGCCAGCCCCCAGCTCAGAGTGGTTGAGGGCTGGAAGGACCCGTCTGGGTGCGGAGGGGGGAGAGGGACCAGCGAGAAGGTCCCTGCAGGAATCCCCAAGAGAGATGGCACAGGGCCAGCCTGTGTCTGCCGCAGCAAGGCATGTCAGCCCGGGCCCCTCCGAGTGCTGGCTGGTCCCAGGTGAAGGGAGTTCCATCAGTCCCGTGGGTGCTTGGTTCTTTCTCCTTTGCCCAAAACTGGAGGTCCTCGCTGTGTCCTGTGGTGCTGGCAGTGACTGTTCTGAACCTGGAGTTTTTGGTTTTTTTTTTTTAAAAAAAGGGTCGTGAAAATCAGCCCTTGGAGCACTGCAGTGCCCACGCAGGCTCGTCCTGGCCTGGGGGGTTGGGGGGGGGGATAGCGGGAGCGCTGCCTGCGGGCAGGAGAAAGTCCTTGCAGACCTGCTTTCTCCATCACTCCAGTTCCCGCGCTGTCATGTCCTTTCTGAAATAGTGGTAGCGACGGCAGCCAGCACGTAGCCGGCTTGTACTTGTTCCAGCGAAGAGTCCAGCTAGTCAATCCAGAGTCTGGGTTGCTTTGGTGGTCTTCAAAGTCTGGCTTCCCACGTAAAGCTGGGGCCGGTCTCCACACGCCCTGACCGACCGTGGCCCATGTTACCACTGACTTACTCACTCCCACCATCTCCGTTTTGCTGACCTTCTGGATTGCATCTTCTTACAACTACACAGTGCCATGAAGGCAACTTTTTGTTTATTTCTATATCTGTTTTGAGTTTTCGTCCACCTCCAGCCGTGGTCAGGGGCTACTCCCAGCACAGTGCTCAGGTACTCCTGGCAGTGCTCAGGAGAACCACGCGGTGCTGGAGATGGAGCCTAACTTTCTTGCATGCAAAGCCTGCACTCTCGTCTGCTGAACGATCCCCCTCGCCCCTCAGATTTGTGTAGCACTATATTTTTTTTTAATATACTGAAAAGTTCTATGGGCTCCTTTAAAAATAAATGGGAGGTCTAGAAGAAACTAAGAAAATTAAAGTGAGAGGTAATCATCCTACCCACAGGTAGTTCAAAAAATATATATTATGTATAGTTCCTTATCTTTTTGTGTGGCATACAAATTGTGAGTTGTTTTTAATAGTTATCCTGGGCATACATAATTTTATATCTATTTTTATTTCACCGAATGGCACACCATAAACGTTTTTCTTGGGACTGCTACGGAATATTCATAAACCCCATTTTTAATGACTGCAAGCTATTCCAGCCCGTGAACGCGGCGTGATTGGCCTCCTGGCTCCCGGGTACTGCCACGCGGGTGCTTTCCAGTCTGTGATTGCTGTTCTCCGCAAACCACCCCCAGAGGCCTGATGGAGACTTCAGTGGAGGGGAACAGATATTAAGGCTGGGTAGCATCCAGCAACGGAGAGGTCGTTCATGAGGCCTCTGACGGCCTGTGGGGTCACAAAAATTGCCAAAGGAGGAGAATCCAGGACGTCAGGCACCCCCAATCCATCCCCATGCCCTTGGAGAGCGTGCCCCCCATCCCGGGCCTACAGAGCCCTGTCCGGCCCCCGCCTGCAGTCAAGTCTCAGGAGTCCAGACTCCGGGTCCCCAGCTCTGCCCCGCACGGAACTGTCTGTGGATCCCACCGCCAGCCCTGTTTGCATGGCTTCAGGGACGGACACTAGGAAAGTCTTGAGGTTTGCCCGGTCAGGCTGTGAGTAGCCGATGGAAGCCAGAGGGCTGCTCGCTGGGGTCCCTCCTCTTCCCCGCTCCTTGCTCCTTGGAGGGGGAGGAAGGACATCCCAAGAAGCAAGGGTCGGACCTTGTGCTGTGTCTAAACTTCCTCCCGAGACACCCCGCCAGGTGGATCAGGAAGGGCAGGAATTGCTTGCGGGCAGTGGGGGGGGGCGGGGGGTCGTCATTCTGGACTTTCCAGCCTTGCTCTGTGGGTGTTTTCCCCGGGTCGGAGAACACAGCTGGGACCTGCCAACCAGTGTGCACCTCGGCCAGTCAGGTTGAGGCCTGCCCGGGAATATTTCAGGCTAGAAGGTGGTTCTGTCTGAACGAACAGATGGTGAAAAGTGACTCTGTCCCCTGGGCTGCCCGCTCGGGAGCTGACGGAAATCTTCCCGGCAGACTTTTGTGTTCAGCTTCCTCTGTCACCCACCCCAGACCCCACCTGTCCCACAGCCACTCCCCGCTCTTAGGACCCACACTCACAGCGGGTGGGTTGGGAAGGGAAACCACTAAGTAGATGAAACCAAGGGCCCACTTGGAAACACCGGCACGACCGTCTGTGCTACAGCCTCCCTGGGATGCAGTTAAGACCACAGAGCATCACCCGGAACACTTGGCCTTGGTGGGGCTGCTTCCTCCCTCGACGGCCACTCTGTTATTTGAGAGTCTCTGGATCACGGCCCTTAATGAGCTTAAATGGCACCCAGACGCAGTTCGTGGGCATGACTGCCCGACTACCAGAAGCACAGGGAGATGGGGGGAGGTCACCCATTCCAGGTTCCATGCAAGCCTGGAGATTTCAGTCACAAGTCCCACATACCTGGCTTTTTCAGCAGATGCATTCATGGATGAGACTCATCCGAGCCTGTGGAGATTGGCCATGAGCATGGGGGCAATTGAGTTCTGGAGGTTTTCAGCTGGTGGGGCTTTTTCTAGGGGGGTGGGAAATTCACCGCTGCCCCCCCTCCAGATTGCCTTAAGTGAGATATCTCTTCCATGTGTTCTGTTACAATTTTTTTTTTTTTGCTTTTTGGGTCACACCCAGCAATGCACAGGGGTCACCTGGTTCATGCACTCAGGAATCACCCCTGGCAGTGCTCAGGGGACCATATGGGATGCTGGAATTTGAACCCGGGTCGGCTGCGTGCAAGGCAAACACCCTACCCTCTGTGCTATCACTCCAGCCCCTGTTACTATTATTTTTAAATACTTAAACTTCACTGTGTGTGTGTTTTAGTGCTGAGCACTGAACTCAGGGTCTCATCCATGGAAAGCATGTCCTCTAACCACTGAGCAATACCTCTGGACCCTCAAAAAAATTCTCATTATTAATTTTTAATGTTATCAATTGGTATAAAATGCATAAAATGAAAGTCCTCAATTTTCGCCAATACTGGCTATGAAAAAAAATTTTCTTGTCTCTTTAATCTAGTTTAAATTATGTGTTTTCAATCTTGCTGATATTTTTATGGTCTTGAGGTACACAGTTCGCTCACCTCACCACCACCACAGTGCCCAAGCACTCTGCCCCCAGCCCCTGTGTCACCTCCTGCCCTCCTTATCCCTCCCTTCTCCTGTCCCCCCAATCTGACATTCTCTGTTCTGTACCCAAGTACCCCAGGTTTGTTACCAATGGCTGTTGCATAGACCTTTTTATTGTATTTTGCCCACATGTTCATTTTTATTTAGGCGACTTCTCACTCATCCAGGTGTTATCTTACCTCTCACAGCTTGTAGTGGGATCAGGTGAATTTAATTTGAATTAAATTTAAATCCATTCTAGATTTCCTGCAGTGACACCTCCAAACTTTACAACACTGATGATCCAGTAGTAGCACACCAGATTGGAGGGGATGTAAATGTAGAAGCCAACCAATCTTGACTAGCAGAATCATGAACACACAAGGCTTACTGTGTAACAACATCTTAGTAACCCCTCAGACAAGGACTTAATGTCTCCCTGGTGAGATAAAACAATTTGCACTAATTTTCTTCTAAGGAAATATATATATATTTTTTTCTTTTTTTTCTTTTTGGGTCACATCCAGCTATGCTCAGGGGTTACTCCTGGCTCTGCATTCAGGAGTTACTCCTGGCGGTGCTCAGGGGACTATATGGGATACTGGAGATTGAACCCAGGTCAGCTGCATGTAAGGCAAACGCCCTCCCCACTGTACTATCGCTCCGGTCCCAGGAAATATTTTTTGATCATTCTGTTAGCCACTTGTGGGTTTGCTTGAGGAGTGGTTGAGGAAATTGGAGACAATGACGGTGGGAAGGTAGCCGTGACGGTGGGATTGGTGTTGGGATATTCAATACCTGTAACAAACCATCATGAACAACCTTGTGAACCATGGTGCTTAAAGTATGGGGGAGAAAACTGGGCACTGGAGCCAGGTAACAGGGTGAGAGGTGCTATGTGGTGAGGGTGCCCCCAGACATTTGCTTACGGAGGGAACGTTTGAGCAGAGATCAAAAGGAAGCCGGCAGGAAGCCATGTGGGTATCTGAGGACTGATCTTGCCCGGCAAAGAGCCCAGGAAGTGCAGAGGCCTGCTTGGCACCTGCACGGAACAGCAAGGCTGGGACTGAACGGGAGAGGAGGGGAGGGGAAGCAGGGTCAGAGGTTGCAGAGCCCAGGCGCATGCGCAGGGCTTGGTTCTGGTCCACAAGTGAGGAGAAGCAGTGTAATGCTGACCAGAGCGGTTCGAGCTGCTGAGTTGGGCTCACTGCACCGGCTCCTCCTAGGGTGCTCAGCAAACAGCCTGTGAGCCCTGCCCTGCCCCCAGGCTGCGCCGCCCTCGCCACCTTCCCATGGAAGCAGGCAGCAGCCTTCTAGCAGCTCAGCTCCTGCCCACGTATGCCACGCGCCCCGGCCCTTCCCGACCCTGCCGTCGACCCTGATTTGTGGTGGTGCCGCAGATGGTCCAGGGAGCAGCTGGTGTCGGGAGAAATGTGGCCCGAATGCTGGTCCCGTGTTTGTTTCATTTCTGACACTGCCAGAGCCGAGAGCCTCTAAGGGTCACTGAGATGTGTTCTGGGCCCCTGGCCAGGTCCCGGATGTGACTTCAGCTCAGGTTTTACCCGAGCCTGATTTTCATCGGTGTTCGTGATGTAGAATTCGGACCCTATGACAACTAAAAATAAACCAACATTCAACCTGTTGTAACCACTTTACTTTGTCGCTAGAAAAGCCTCATTACCCTTGCACAGAATGAAGAGAGGAACACACCAGGATTTAAGCGTGGGTTCAAATTGTAGTCACTGATTCGTTCAACACGCATTCATCCCTTTGGAGAATGTGGAGGGAGGACCGGAAGAACCAGGCTTCTCCTGGGTGTGAGGGACACAGCTGTTCTGGGGATCAGGCCCATCAGGACATTCACATAAAATGTCATCTTAACCAGAGTCCTGTGCAGTTTGGAGAAGCACGAATGAGTCGTGCTCTCCCAGTTGGGGTACCTCGAGAACATAAACCAGACCATTGTGATGAAAATGATTTGGAGGGGCCAGAAAGTAGTACAGTGTATAGGGTGCTTGCCTTGCATGCGTCTGACTAGTTTTGATCCCGTGTAGGGTCACCTGAGCCCCACCACGAATGATCCCTGTGGACAGACCCAGGAGTAAGTAATGAGCACCACTGGGTATGGCTCACAAACTCTCTCTATGGAGAGACTGGGAGATGGCACAGTGGTTAGGGTGTATTGCTAACATGTGCCTGATGTAGTTTTGGTTCCTGGTACCACACGGTCCCCTGAGCATCACCAGGTGTAGCCCTGAAGGCCCCTGAGCGATATCTGGGTGGCCCAGGAAATCTCTGGCCTTGCAGAGCCAGAGCGTCACAGCCTCCTGATGCCCTTGCGTTGAACCACCAGCCTGGGTGGCTGCGAATCAGCAGTCGGGCCCTGGCTTGCTGCACCCCACTTGGGAGGACCACCCCTCCCCAAACAAATGGCATGCAGTGATGGGTTTGTTTGTTTGTTAAGATATAGGGAGTAAGTGACTATATTGTGGGCTCAGTGGGTTTGGAGGAAATCCCGTCCCCTGGGAGATGGCATTGAATCTGGGTCTTCATAGGAAAGTAGGACCTATCTACAGGGAGAGGGCAAAACAGGGGGATAAAGAGAGCCACAGCAGGCTCAGAGACGGGCAGATGAGAGCAAAGCCCGTGGTTCCGGAACGGACCAGCATGGTGGGGCCAGAGCCTAGGGGCTGGGAAGATGGGGGCGAGGAAGACAAGCCTGAAAGCCTGACCGTGAGTCATGAGGCCACTTGATGAATGACCCCACCAAGGACTTTTATCCAAAGACCGCATCCATCCTGATGGCAACGGAAAAGAAGAGGGCGAGGGAGGGGAACAAAATTAGGGAATGGTGTTGAACAGAATGCAGTGCTCCTGCATGCAAGGAGTCTGTATGAAGCGGTCAATCTGTGCTGTTTGAGTGCTGGATTAAGGGGCTGGGGGGGTGTCAGAGTGGTCTGGTACAACCCCCCCCCCCATGGGATCGTGAATTGCCGTGTCCGGGATGTCCCCAGAGGACAGTTCAGCCCTCGAGGCGTCTCTCTCACCCCGCAGAGCTGAGAGATCTTGAGGTCTGAGATCTGTTCCCTCGGGGCTGCCGCTGCTATTTCTCCCTTTGCCCCTCGGGGACTCCGTTGCCAGCGCAAGTCTTAATTCAGATGCAGCTTTTTCACAGTTTCAAAACGGCCGTCACTTACTAAGCACGTCCCAGTGCGCTGAGCAAGGCTGCAGCCTACCTGTGACCCCCCCATTTCCAGATGGGGATTCGGAGACTGGGAGACCCCTGTAACTTGCTGAGTGAGCTGTGATGGCTGATGGAGTTAATTAGCAGCACCAGAATCAAAGCCCAAAGCTGTCTGACCCCAGAGCCCGCACGCTTGGAAATAGCTACCAATTTAACCTGACAAACATTTATTTAGCACCTATTTTTATAGGTCTGGGAGAGAGGGAATTCCCTGAGATGAAAAGCTCCGTTAATAAATTCAAGGGCCTCCTTGGTCTTGCGATTTGGTGCAGAGCAGTCAGCAGCCAAGCTTTGGGATGCTGGTGGACTTGGCTTTGGACTTGCAGCCTGGCTCTTCCAAAAGAGGAGGCTGATCTCCAGTTTGGCCTTGTTCCTCTCTGGGTACCACTGAGCCAGCGCCCGAGAAGGAAGGCTTTGCACGCTGCGAGCACGGAAGAGGTGGAAGGTATGGATAGGACCGGTGCCTGTAATCAGATTTGTGTAGAGCTTCCCCCCCACCCAGCAGAAAGGGGGTATAGCGGACTGAAGGGTTGGAGAGCTGCCCAAGGGAGCCTGCGCGGGGCGTGTGGGTGCAGGCGCTCCCCCTGCAGGCAGTCTGTGGTATTGCCTCAGTTTTGCGGGGTGTTGAAAATGGGCAGACCCAGAACAACAGATCGATTGATTCACAGATCTATTATTGATTATGTATTAGCAGATATATCTTCCTGGCGGTGTTTTTCTTAACGAAATGTTTAAATTGGTAACAAATTAGATTTTTTTAAATTCTGGATGTGCAGGGAGAGACCGGAATGAAAATCCTCTAAATCATTGTACTTCTGTGTCTGTTACATTTGTCATCTCACTGGCCCTATGGCCAGGACAGCTAGGCGTCCTGACACTCAGTTGGTGAGTGAGGGAGCTAGGGTTAGGTGTCCTCTCTGCCTCATCCCCTCGCCCGACACCCACTTCTTATTTAGCATGAGCAAGCCGGATACCCACCACCTACTTCCAACCAGAGTTCCTGTATCCTGCAAAAATGCTCCCCTGTCCTGCCTAGGGCCTCATCCTTCTTTACAATCTGCCTCGGTTCTTCCAGGCCCATGGACTTGGGGGTGAATTACTCTGCCTGGGACTGACCCCAGAATTCAGGCCTCTCATTGCTGACTTGCAGAGCAGTTACGGAATCCACCTGAGGAGAATAGACAGGCAGGGAGGGGCGCACATGGTCCCCCTCTCCACCGCACGGACATTCTACATGTGTACATGCCGAGGGTCACTCTTAGGTCTGACTGGACACAAGTCCTCTCTCAGTGGACCAGAGTCCAGCTCAGCAAATAGCCCGTGGGTTTCATTTGACTAAAATCACAGGCATCCTTCCTGGTTCCTATCATCCATCACTTGCACATTCAGCAAAATGTAAAATTGCGAACATCTAGTCCAAGAAGTAAATTGTACATTCATTTTCTTCTCACGCACGTGGAAACCCCCTAAATCTGTTGAATGACAAAAGGGGTCCTTTGTGTTGGCATCAAAACTCCCTCTTTTCCTCCCAGCCTCTTTCTTGATTTTTAAGGCTCTCTAGGTTTTCTTCTTTCCCTTTATTTCCCCCCTCCATTCTTCTTTTTTTTTTTAAGTTTTCTTTTTACTAGGAAATTCTATCCTCTTTTTATATCCGACCTTTTCAAAGAACCTCACCCCCATTCCTTTTTGAGACTCTCTTATGCCTGGGTTTGGGATCCCCAGACACAGAGAGACCAAGTCCACACACGATCATGCAACAGCAAAGGAACTTGATTGCTAGCTCGAGGCAGGGTCCAAGTTTCATCCAACGCTGTGAAGTCTTGACAAGGATCCCGACTCTAATTTCAGAGGACGTTATGTAGCATATGGTTACAACTAGCTACTCATTCTTTATGGTTAACAAAAGACTGGCACTAACGTTGCTGAAACAGTACATGGCAATTGGTTGAGCCACATGCTGTCCAGGGACTTTCTGGTTGGCTAGTTTTGCATTGTTTGAGCCCACTTGCTGGGCCCAGGAACTTTCCAGGTGAGGTCAGGTTGGCTAGTTATGCATTGTTTGGTTTCTGGGAAACCGAAACTGTCTCAGCTCCAGGAACTGCACGTGAGGCCTAGCTGATTTTTCTCATTTCTGCTCCTGTCATGGCGTTGCCATTGCTTATGGTGGGGCTCATCTCCTTTCCAACTCATTGCTTTTGCACAATTTGAGGCAGATGATGTTTGTCCAGTCATCATTTATACCCGGGTTAACCCTGAAGACAATTTGAGTTAGACTCATAGTGAGAGTTAGATGTTACTGCTACACCAAGCAAGAATGACAATTCAAAAGGGGGAAAAAAAAAAAAAGAAAAAAATATTCTCATCAAGGAAAATCACTATACCAGAAAAATCTCTTCTAAGGTTTGTTACTATAATTGATTATAAAATTCACTTTGAGTTCCCTGGCCTCCAAGAAAGGGAAATAGGCATCATAGCACTGGCCTCATCTTATTTAAATACACATACAACATCATCACCGAAGAACAAAACTGTTCACAAAGGATCTTTTGTGATGAAGGCAGGTTTAGGGTATGGCTGGTGCTAGATAATCTTGAAACTTTGTGGTGATTGGACTCACCCAGGGAGCCTTGAAAAAAAATTATAACCAAGTCTAGGAATGTTGGGTCTGTAGTAGGAGCAGCTAAGGTCTTTTCAAGCCACGTGGTCAGCTGTGACTTGATACATCAGCGTTCATTATAGCAAACCCCGCCCCCAGCCCAGGGAATATGGGAACCAGGGTCTTTCTCTGCTTAAGCATGTCATGTGTATGTTTAGCGTTCGTGCCACCCAGCCTTCTTGCTTCCCAGATAAGTGACAGAAGCTTCTCAGAGTTTAGTGGTTTCATCAATGCTGGACTCCTCATGGGAGCAGATGTACATGCATGATGGTATGGAGCCTTTGGTCCCTGAAGACTTAGGATCAAGCTTCAGCTCTGCCCCATTAGGAAGGGCCTCTGGGATGCATCACTGAGTCTTGCTAAGCTTCTTTTGCCTATCTGTAAAATCAGCATGATAATAAACGCCCCCGGGGTTGTTTTCATGATTAAACAGAGTGATATCTATTTAAGCTTTTTCTCACAGAGCCTGAAATATTGGCAGCCCTCAAGAAATGGTGCATACTCAAAGAATTCTGAGATGATGATGATGATGATGTAGATCATGGTCATGGAAATACTAGATCAAAAATTCAAGGTTCCCGATAACTATCATCGCCCACTTCTAGCACCCCAGGATCCCCATCTGAACTTAAGCAGGACATCCATTAGCACAGGTGGCTCTTAGCCCTAGGTAGCTATTTAAAGTTAAATTCATTGACCAGAATGAAAATGGGATGTAAAATGCCATATTTCCAGGACTCTGTGGTCCTGTGCTAGTTGTGCTGTTGGATAGAATGTTGTCCTGGTAACAACAAGTCCTGTTAGAGGCTGTTTCATAACTTTCCCCCTTGTTTTCTTGTGTCAATACTCTTGTTCTTCACTTGTTGCAAAATACCATTAAGCTAGAAGAGAAGATTCTCTGGTCTCCTAATTCTCTCAGTACACTGGAGGCTCCCGGGGCCTTAAGGATGTGCAAGCGCACAGCTTGTTAATAGCAGACAGCTCCAAACCAGGCTTCTGAATTAATGCACAAGTTGTTCCAGGTGACCACAGAGGCCCCGGGGTATCAACTGTCCTAAGTCGGTGTTTTGCAAAGAAGGGTTGTGGTTAATCAGGGCCAGGGTGTATATCAATCCATCCTGCCACGCTGGAAAAATGCAGGGGAATTTGAGTTAGGCTTCTGACTGAGAACAGCTGTGTCATTTTTTATCGATTGGGCTAGTCGAGATGTGTTCAAAGCCATTGTTAGTGAATTTTTACAAGGTTGATAAACAAATTCAACTTCCAATGCCACAGTTTATTCCTTTTAAATGAGAAAAAAATAAAACCCACACAATTTAATGTAACAAGTATTTCTATTGGAATTTCTGGGAACAAATAGTGTCTGAAGGTCAGTAATTCTGTGTTTGCGCTATGAAGAGAGTTTCGGGGGGGGGGGGGACAAGGGAGGTAGCTCACAGATCTGGGGCACATGCCTTGCATGCCCAAGGCCCCTTGATGTTCAGTCGGTACCACATGGTCCCCTGAACTCTACCACATGTGGCTCTGGTGCGCCCCCGCCCCACCCAGGCACTGCTGGGATGACCCCAAAAGCTCAACAGAGAGCTGGTATTAACACTCATTAGACACGGAGCCCGTTTGCTAATAACCAGAACCATGAATTAAATACCTTCATTCCGCAGATAATGAAACGGAGGCACAGATGGACTCTAGGTTTGCCTAAGGGTGCACAGCAGTTCAGAGAAACACGGGCAGATACTGGCAATGAACACCCTGGCATTCCCGGGCAGCAGTAGCAAATGCAAAGGCCCAGGGGCATTGGAGGTGAAAACACAGCTTGGTGTAACTGGGGCTGAGCTGGAGGAGGCAGACAGGAGGAAGCTCGCTCTGGAGAGGCAGGAAAAGACCGTAAGGGTCCTGCCACTGTGAAAACGAATTTATATGCTCCCGATACTTGTATTTCCTCCCTACACTTAGAAATGCCACTGAAAACATCTAAAATCCAAAAGGTATTTGCAAAAGAACTTGCAGAACAGATCGATCAAGGCCTCTGTTGTGAGGGTGCAAAGTAATGAGAGAGCTGTTCCTATTTGCTTAGAAAGTTAATAAAGATTTTTGGCTTTGGGGCCATATCCCAAGGGCTTACTCTGGGCTCTCTGCTCAGGGACCACTCCTGGCCGTGCTTGGGGGACCAATAGATGCATCTCCCCAGATCTCCAGGTCCTCTGAGCCAAAGATGGGGGACGGAAGGAGGCTTTAGACCGAAATGATGCGGTTGGCAGTGGCTCTGGCTTTTCTCCTCAGTCATGGCTGCGATGTGCTCATGGGAAAGATGCAGGCAGGAGGCGGGGCTTGGGGGGCTGCTGGGGGCTCGTGGCTCCTGGGGGTCCAGGTTCTCAGGGAAGCGAAGGGGAAAGTGGGGAGAGGGAAGACGAGGTGGAAGCAGGTGCAGCTGCTCGTCACCCGTGAGGATGCGGCTATTAATCATGCATGTTTCTGCTCGCCTGAACCGCCTCGGACAGTCTGACCATTCACGACCCTGCCCATCTCCAACCCCTCTGTTTAGAAGACGGGATGGAAAAGCGAGCCACAGTGTTGGCCGGCTGCGTGCCCCTGACGGCACTGTGGCGAGAAATGACGGCTCCCCGGAGCCTTCAAGCCTTGCTTCATCTCAAGGAATGCACAGAATCGTCTCAGAGGGGTCTGACTTTCACTCTGCCCGAGACTGGCTCCTGGGGACCAGGAATGACTTGTTTGTCTCTAAAGCCATTGATCTGACCCCGGTGCCTTTGTGACTCCTACGAGCTGTCTGTGTCTGTGTATCTTCCGGGGCACTGCAGCTTATCGGGTGCCCTGGTGGCAGTGGGTGGGTGTAGAAAGAGGGAGCTACAGCCCTGTGCTTGGGTGCCACTGCTCCCGGGATGAGGGATCATCGAGGGAGGCTCCCCTAAGCAGTGTAGCCAGTGCTCCCGGCATGCCACACCAAAGGCAATTAGCTGCAGTCTCTCCTGCCGTGCAGGAAGTCCGTCATTTTTCCTCCCAAGCCTCCCTCCAAAGGTCTGAGGCCACTGCTTTCCTCGATCCCACTTAAATGTTACTCTTGTCTGAAATAGATTTCATCGCAGCTTTTTTTTAGTGTTTGACTAAATACCTTGTCCATGACCCAGCCAAGTTGACACCCAAAAATGAGTCACCCTGGGCCGAGGAGATGGCACAATGGGCTGGAACCATGGGTGACCCATGGGTGGGAGGCCCCAGATCCACCACCAGCACCACCGGGTCCCAGAGCACCACTGGGAGTGACCCCTGAGCCCTGAGCTAAGAGCGGTCCCCAAGCGTCACCTGCGATGGCCCCAACAACAATGGATTAACCAACCTGCGTGGTCTTAAAACAGTTACATTCCTGGAGTGATGCTGAGCCTTGGGTCTAGACGACAGCTCAGACAATGGAATAGTGCCTGGTTCTGAACAAACTCCCAGAGACGGAAAGATTCCTTCTCACCGGAGGGTTGGAGCATGAGAGAGGAAGGCTGCTGGGAATGGGATAAACACAGAAATCGCCCACCAGCTGCTCCTGCAGTCCCTCCTGGCAGCCTGGCACCGGCCAGTGAGCGTAGCTCAGCCAGTCCGACATCCTGGCCCAATTTGACCCCTGAGGTCTTGGTTCCATCCTATTGTCTCCTGGGCTCTCTCTTACAGTTCTCTCATTCTCCTTCAACCCACATTCCACCCCTGAAGCTTAATACTAGAGCTCGCCCTTCTGATTTCTGGCTGAGTCACCATTACTCATACATAGCACGGTCCGTAGAGAGATCGGATCAGCGCCGACCTGGTAGCGCATCAGAAATGCAAAAGTTCAGGTCTTGCCCCAAACCCACTGACTCAGAACCGACGTCCTCCCAAGATACACATTCAGAAAGCACCAACTTCCACACAGCCTCTCGCTCCCTGCAGCCCCGGTGGTCTCCCTTGGCACAGTGGGGGTGTGAGCAGCTCTGGCCATCTCCTCCCTCTGCCATCACCCTGGCGTTGGTGCCCGTGGAAACGGCGAGGTCACGTTGCTCTAGAAACCAGCCATTAGACCATGCTTCACTCCCCGCGCCTCTGCAGTTAGAACTTCCCCAATCACAGACACAGAAATTCCTCTCCGGCTTGAGAAAAGCTCGACAAATAACGAAGATGGGGAAAAAACAAACAAGCACACTCAGGGCCACGCGATTTCTAAAGGAGACTCACAGCCACTAAAGAGGGCGGCTCCCATCGGAAAGGCGACCATAGGAACATTGCTCGGGAGACCAAGGCTTTTTCCTTCGGCAGCAGAGGGAAGGTGGAGAGCTGCTAAGAACAACCTTGGAGGCTAACACCTCAGGACAGTTAAAATAAGGGTCAGGAGGACTGCCCCACGGCTTGATAGACGATCTCATGCGCTAGGGGGAAAGGTAGCTGGGATGGAGAGAGGAGCACTGAATAAATGATGGTTGGAGGGATCGCTCGGGATAGTAGATGCACGTTGAAAGTAGACTATGGACCAAACATGATGGCTGCTTGTTACCTGTGTTGCAAACCATAACAACCAGAAGGACAGAGAGAGTAAGAGGGATCGTGCCTGCCAAAGAGGCAGGAGGTGGGAAGGCGTAGGAGTGGGGGGAGGGATACTGGGAACATTGGGGGTGGGGAATGGGCACTGGTGGAGGGATGGGTACTTGAACGTTGTTTGACTGAAACACAATCATGAAAGTCTGTAAGTATGTCATTGTATCTCATGATGATTCATTAAAATAAAAAATGAAAGAACAACCTTGGAAAAAGTAGGGAAAGGGATATATCTGAGAGCCTTTCAGTATCTGTATTGCAAACCACAATGGCCAAAAGGAGAGAGAGAGAGAGGGAGAGAGAGAGAGAGAGAAAGAAAGTGTCTGCCATAGAGCCAGGTTCTGACGGGGTACAGGGGTGCAGTGACAGGAGGGAAACTGGGGACATTAGTGCTGGGAAATGTACACTGGTGGAGGGATGGGTGTTGGAACATTGTATGACTGAAACCCAATCATGAACAGTTCTGTAAGGGTCTATCTCACAGTGATTCAATTAAAAAAAAAATTTAATAAAGAGGAACCTTGGAGAGATGATAGCATGGAGGCTTCGAGCAAGCAGCACACAGTGGCTCTCTGCCAGGTCCAGAAGTCAGAAGTACAGAACTAGGGCCAGAGAGATGTACAGCAAGGAGGGCACTGGCCTCTCGTGCAGGCGGCCCCGGGTGGATTCCCCCAGCACTGTGTATGGTCCCTCCAAGCACTGCTTGGAGTGACCCCTGAGCACCACTGGAAATAGCCCCCAAGGGAAAACAAAACAAAACACAGAATCGGTCTCCCTGAGTGGAAGTTGGGGTGTTGGCAGGACTCCAGGAGAGATTTTGCTTCCTGGCTGTGCTGAGCTCCATGAGGTCACCTGCATGCCCTAGCTCCTGGCCCCTTCCTTGCTTTATTTATTTTATTTTATTTTTATAAAGTTGTTCACAATAATTTATTACATCAATATTCCAACATCAATGCCACCAGCATTATACCTTCCCACCATCATTATTCAAATGTTCCCACTGACACCCACACCTGCCCCAAAGGCAGATCCTAAATAATTTATTTTGTATTGGTTGTTATGAATCACTGTATCACTGTATCACTGTCATCCTATTGTTCATTGATTTACTAGAGTGGGCACCAGTAACGTATTTATTCCTCCCAGCCCTGAGATTTTAGCAGCCTCTCCTTACTCGTCTTTCCCAATGATTGGAGGCTCTTTTTTTTTTTTTTTTTTTTTTGCTTTTTGGGTCACACCCAGCGATGCTCAGGGGTTACTCTTGGCTCTGCACTCAGGAATTACTCCTGGCGGTGCTTGGGGGACCATATGGGATGCCGGGGATCGAACCCGGGTCGGCCGCATGCAAGGCAAACGCCCTACCCGCTGTGCTATCGCTCCGGCCCCGATTGGAGGCTCTTTTAAGGTCAGGGGAATGAGACCTATCATTACTGTTTTTTGGCGTAGCATATATGCCACGGGTAGCTTGTCAGGCTCTGTCTGTGCAGGTGGGATACTGTCAGTATATATATATATACATATATACATATATATATATATACACACACACATACATGTATATATGTATACTCTATGAGAGTAGTATATATATATATATTACTATATATATGTATATATTACTCTCTATGAGAGACTCCACGCCAGGCTGTTTTTACTCGGGGCACCCCAGTAAAAACTCACCCGCCCCAAGGGA
Source organism: Sorex araneus (assembly GCF_027595985.1). NCBI lineage: Eukaryota > Metazoa > Chordata > Mammalia > Eulipotyphla > Soricidae > Sorex > Sorex araneus. The sequence continues at coordinate 48,424,403 of NC_073311.1, forward strand.
CCCAGCCCCATCAGCCAACCTCCACTACCCAACGGCCGCCACACTCCAGGCCACTTTCCAGACCCGCAAAGCGGCCACACAACATATTATAAGACAATTCCTATTCACTTTCCATAATTACCACACCATATTTGATGGAGTAGGCAACAAATCATAGAGAGTTATATATTGTTATGAATAATCTGCTTAAAATGATGCAAAGAGGATTCCTTACAGGAAAGTGTGTGAAAATTGTTGTATTGCACCTTGGAGACATTAAGCCCTTGTAGAAGAGATTACTAACATGTTGTTACAGGTTGAAGCTTGTGTGCTAATATATATATATATATATACATATATATGTATATATATTATTATCAAGGTTAGTTGCCTTCTACTCTATACACCACCAAATGTGGTGTGCTACTCTTGGTACATCAGTGACATAAAGATGTCACCCCAGGAATTCTAAAATTTTAAATAGAGTGATAGCGCTGGAGTTAAGTTTTTAACTGGATGGTGACTTTGGGGTCGGGAGGCATCTCTGCAGCCTGTTGCTCTCTTCGAGATTTATTTGTGAATCTCTGGATCGTGGGTGGTTAATGAGCTTATGTGGCACCAGAGGCAGTTCGTGGGAGTGACTTCCAAGCTCCCGGAAGCACAGTGAGATGGGGGAAGGTCAATCACAAAACCCGCATACCTGGGTTTTTCAGCAGATTCATTCTCCTGCGTGAGGAGGAGCCTGTGGAGATCCGCCGTGAGCATGTGGGGCTGGCTTCCAAGCCATGGAGCCAACCTCCTGGTACTTATTTCTACTATTCTTGGGTGTTAGTATCCTACTCTGTTATTTTTATTTATATTCCACAAATGAGCGCAATCCGTCTATGTCTGTCTCTCTCTTTCTGACTCATTTCACTTAGCATGATACTTTCCATGTTGATCCACTTATATGCAAAGTTCATGACTTCATCTTTTCTAACAGCTGCATAGTATTCCACTGTATAGATGTACCAAAGTTTCTTTAACCAGTCTTCTGTTCTCGGGCACTCGGGTTTTTTCCAGATTCTGGCTATTGTAAACAGTGCTGTGATGAACATATAAGTGCAGATGTCATTTCGACTGTACTTTTTTGCTTCTCCGGGATTATATTTGCTTCTCAAAAAATTAGAAAGTGAGCTCCCATTTGACCCAGCAATACCACTGCTGGGAATATATTCCGGAGAGGCCCTGATATTTTTAATGAATCAAAGGGTTAATCTTGCAGTGGCCACAGGAAGAAACCCGGGGTGGGTGACGGTGGGAGGAGGGGAGAAGGGGGAAGGGCAGGGCCTCCTGGGCAGGGAGCCTTCGCTCTCGTTTGCTTCAGCCCCCAGACACACTGTCTGCAGTCCTGATGGCTTAAACGTGGACAACAGCGCTTACCGCTGCTGGCTCCCACCTTAACGGGGTTTAATCCCAACATTTTACAGAGCCGCGGGCACCATGCATTAAACAACAAGCTTCTCCCGGGTCGGGAAGCTGAAAGGGTCAGGACCAAAGTGTTCGTTAGAGGTTAGAGGTTGGTTTTTGCTGACGTCTCACCGCGCCGCGTGCAGATACTCTCTCCCTTGCCCTCTCTCCACGTGGCTGCCCCCTGTCCAGACGCAGCCCCTGTGTCTGTGTCCTCCAGCCCACATCCGACAAGGACACCAGGAGTGGCCCTCGGCTTCCCAAGCACCACTCGGGAAGGCGCACCACCTGGGCTTGGTTTTGTTGGTTGGTGTCTGTGTGGGGGCCACATCTGGCAGCGCTTGGAGCTTACTTCTGCATCTCGGTGCTCAGGGATCAATCCTGGCAGTGCTCAGGAGTCCCGATGGGCAAGACAAGCACCACCTTTGAAGGTGCTGGGGGTTAGGGCTTCCGCCTGCGAGTGTGGGAAGGCACAGTTAACTCAGATGATGGGCCACTGTCTCTAACCTGGTGAACAAGGTGGTCCCAGGGTCCTGCAGATCACAGGGCCCTCCAGATGCCCTCCCATGAGTGCTCGGGCCACATTCCTTCCCACCATCCCCAGCCTCACCCCAGTGACCCCATTAATAGTGACAGGAATGGTTTCTTTGGCTGCTGTGTCCATAACCAGAAACTTTACCGAGGCTGTGGGGGGCTGGGACAGGGGCTGGATACGTGTTAGTGACACGTATTTATTCTCTCACACTCCCGGAGGTCACTAGTCCTAAATCAGCTTTTTCCAAAGTCATGGCCAAGCTCCATCAGCCGTGCCACTTCGGGAGCCAGGTCCTGGCTTTTCCAGCTGCGAGCACCCCATGCCTTGGCCCGTGGCCCCTTCCTCCAATTCTGACACCCGCCAGTCATGGGACACTTGCTCCCAGTGCCCTGTGTCAAGTCCTCCAGTTTCCCTGCTCAAAAGACCCCTGTGATTGCTCCCCCATATCATCCAGAGGACTCTTCCGGTTAATTGAAGCACACTGACAAACGGTGATGACCCTTTGTCATCACCATTCACAAGTTCCCAGGACAAGGGCCTGAAGTCCTGGGAGAAACCTATCAGCGGGACAGTGGCTCTTCCTCAGATGTTTTCCTGCTATAAAAGCGAAGACGATCCTAATTGGCTCCAGCCTCCCTCAAGGGAGCCGCAGTGCTCCTCCTCTTTGCCTCAGGGCCTTTGCACCTTCACCACTACTCACACATCCTTGAGCTTCTGTCACCACCCGACTCTACCCCAGCCCCCTTGCACCAGCCTCATTTTTTTTTTTCCACAGGGGGTGAGGGGGCAAAAAACCAGTGCTCAGGGCTTCCTCCTGGCTCTGCACTCAGGACTTACTCCTGGCAGGCTCTGGGGACTATATGGGATGCCAGGGATCAAAACTGGTCAGCGTCATGCAGAGCAAAACTTCTTACCCGCTGTACTACCGCTCTGGCCCCAGCCAGCCTCCATCTTAATTGCTCCATGATTGGCTTGTGCTCTGTCCCTGCTCCCTCCACAGCTGTGGCTCTGTGAGACCAAAGACACCAGCTTCTCCATCCATCTGCAGCCCCGGCAGTGAGCCTGAAGGACGGATGCGTGCAGGCATGACGCTCACGGACAGCATTTCCTCAGCTGCACAGCCCCTGGGGCCTCTAGGCTCACGTGTGGCTCAGTATCCCAGAGACCTATGTGCCACTCAGCAAAGCTGTCCGTGGCCCGCGGCTGCAGGCTCTAGGCGAGTCCCATTTCCCTGCTCCACTCACTGGACATTTCCCGAGCCCGGAGACGGCTGCTGGTCCAGTCAAGTCCAAGAACTCAGGGCTGGCCATCGTGGAGCGGTTCGGGGCTGTGCTGGCATGCCCTCTGCTCGGGATTCAGTCCCGACACCACGTCCCTGAGCGGCACCGGGGGGGATTCTCTGGAAACCCCGAGTCCCACAGGGCCCGAGGAGCACATCCTCGGACCCTTGTATTCAGTCACCAGCCCGGTTGGCTGAGAGTTGCAGGAGGAGACCGCCCCCTCAGACCTCCTAACACTGCTTGGAATCCCTTCCCCGACACAGAGAGAGAGAGAGACAGAGACAGAGACAAAGACAGAGACAGAGAGCGATTCAAGAGCTTTAGAGCAGGAGGAGCTGCTGCATGGGGCAGGGTCGACCCACGGCCCCCCACCTTGATTTTGTGACCAAGGCTTTCTGGGAACACAGCCCCATTCTGCCTTGTCAGGGCAGAGCTGAGGTGTGGGGCCGGAGAGTGGGTTTCAGCGGCTGGTCCCCAGAAGCTCCAGTCTATAGAAAACGTACTGCGGCTTAACGCATGGCACGCCCAGAGCATCGATCCTGATTTACACGGATTCTTCCAGTGATGATGTTTTTTTAATTTCTGCCGTAGTAGAAATACCAGCGATTTCTGTTTCCATGGGCTCACAGATGCTGGGAGTGAAAACCATTGCTCTCACATACCGCCAGACCCTGAGGGGAAAGCCTTCAGAGCCCCTAAAGCAGACTACCCCCACCTCAGACCCCCCCCCCCACGCCACTTTGCAGATGAAACACTTTGTTTTTTGTTTATTTTGCTTTTTGGGTCACACCTGGCTATGCTCAGGGCTTACTCCTGGCTCATGCACTCAGAAATTACTCCTGGCGGAGCTCAGGGGACCATATGGGATGCTGGGAATCGAACCCGGGTCGGCCGCGTGCAAGGCAAACGCCCTCCCCGCTGTGCTATCGCTCCAGCCCCTGCAGGTGAAACACTTTGCACAGACAACCAAAAGGTTTGCAGAGCAGCTCTGGCAGATGAGGGCTGGAATCAGCCAGTCGCTCCCACCCCACAGAGACCCCGTAAACACGCAGCCCCAGATCCCCGGGGGGAACCGCCCCATTAGTTCTAGCAGTTGCCCTCATAACACTCTCTCTCCACCACCGAGTCAGGAAAGACACACCTGTCTCTTTGTCCCTCCCTCTCCTACTTGAACTTGAAACCTTCTGGAAACTTCCTGAGCTGCCTTTCTCTCTTAACTCTGTGGGAAGTCCATTGAGACCTTCTCTTTCATCCCACAGCTTCTGGTCCCAAGCCCCAGGCCTTCGCTTTGAATGCTGGAGGAGTGAGTTCAATGGCCACTAGCCTGTTAGACTTGAGAGTGTCCCCTCTGCCCTCCTCGGGCTGCCCAGTCGGGGGTGATCAACTGGCTCGCTTCCAAATTCCCAAGGAGGCTGATGTCGAATGCAGATTCCCGGCATCCCTGGTCCTGAGGGGTGGGGGAGCCTGCCTTGAGTCTGATCCCTGGCACCACCTCCCGTGCCATCCCTGTGGCACTGCCACTCGTGATCCCTGGCAACGCAACACAGTTGAATGCTGGCTAACTGCACAAGTGTGTGCAATCTGTCATCAGAACAACAATAGGAAAGCAAAGTAGCGGGGGGTGGGTGGGTTGTGATAAAATAAATAGAATGAGAAACCTGGGTACCTGGGTATCACCCAGCACTGGAGCTCTGAGAGCAAAACCAAGATCTGGGCCTCTCTCTCTCTCTCTCTCTCTCTCTCTCTCTCTCTCCCTTTCTCCCTTTCTCTCTCTCCCTCTTTGTCTCTTTCCTTCTCTCTCCCCCTCTCTCCCCCTCTCTGTCTCTCCCTTTCTTTCCCTCTTTATCTCTCTCCTTCTCTCTCCCCCTCTCTTTCTCTCTCTTTCTGTCTCCCTCTTCCTCTCTTTCTCTCTGTCTCTCACACCTTCTCTCTCTCTCTCCCTCTCCCTCTCCCTCTCTCCCTCCCTTCCTCCCTGCCTCCTGTGATTCTGATGCAGAACATGATCCGCAAAGCACTTCAACAAACTTTAAGCTCCTTCTAGGCGTTAGCACTCCAAATAACTTAAGAATGCTGTGGCCAGAACAAAAGGCAGTTTCTTATTGGTTTCTTAAAATATACATGGTCTCTAGATGGAGAAATTATGTAGGGAAGAATGCAGTTTCCCGCCCTCACTCATTCTCTACTCTCTCAAGTCAAGGCCCAGAATGCTTTCCATTCTGTGCTCTCCGTCTCCTCCGAAAGAATCATCACAAGTAAGAGTGGTTTTCCTCTCTGACTCGAGCAGATAAGGAGATTTTTAAACGAGTTGCTGGCAAAAGAATTCACGAGCTTATAAACTATCGAGGTCAGAGTGGCGAGGAAACGGCAAGAAGAATTCATAGAAAAATTCCAGCGACGGCTGGGATCCTGGGGTTCAAGGTTTTCTTCTCGTGCTCACCAGCCGGCTTCATGCAGGTGGGGTCCAAGGCAGCAACGCTTCTCTCCGTGCCTCTGAGAGCCCCACTCCCCCGGCCTGGTGTCTCTCTCCCAAGACTGCAGGCCAGGGGCTGACTCGGGCCACTGCAGAGAGGAATTTCATGCGGAGGGCCCGGGGCAGCTCTCCTCTGCAGAGGTGCCCCGAGGGGAGTTCTCTGAGCCCCCCACACACATTGGCTTCAGCTGGGGTGGAGACACCAGTGCCAAAAACCAGTCCCGCCCGCCTGACCGTGGACTCCAATTCAGAGTCAGCCGCGTGTGTTTATTAAGTGCCTGATTCGGTTTGGGTGATGGACAGGACGAGGCGGTGTGGGCGCCGTCAAAGCAGCAGACGGATGCGGGCAGATTCCCAGAGAGGCCGCCCCACAGGCCCACAGTCCAGAAACCCCACCCCACCCCCGCCCACGTCCTCCCCGTAAGACACTAGCAGCACTTGGTGTGTTTGACAAACGCACTGTTTGATGGTCTGTTGAGGATGCGCCACCCCCAGCCAGCGTGGCTCTGGCCTGTGCTGAGCCAGGTGCAAACCCAGCTGTTGACCAGATCGTGGGGCAACTGCAAAGGCCCTGGGAAGGGGATTCCAGCGGGGGAGGCGGGGCAAGGCGGGGGTCTCTGGAGCAGTGTTTGGGAAGAGGTTTGAACTCTGGCTGGAAGCATGGGGGGAGGGGGGATGGAGTTTCAGAGGCCGGGAGGGCTGCAAGTGGGGGTGAGCCTGGGGGGCCATCTGCCACCGCCAGAGCAGCACCCAGGAGGGGAGGCGCAGGTGCATGCTGGGAGACCGGGCCTGGGCACATGGGCATCACATGGGGTTTACACGGAGCGACTTCATCTTCGTGCACAGTCCTCACGGGCTCCAACGGTGCATTCAGGGGCCCTCAGGAAGCGGGTGTGGCCTGGGAAGCCAAAGGCTCTGTTGGGTATGATTAACACTGGACAGAGAGGTCTGGCGGTGGACACTGGGACCAGCCACTCAAAGCTTGGTTGTGCAGCCCAGGCTGGGGGTGGCAGGTAGCCCAGGCTCCGGGGGGGTGCCCTGTGCTGCCTCGCTGGGCCTCTGTCCTCCTGACCCTCGGGGTCGGCCAGGGTGGGCTGCTTTCCTAGAGCCTGTTGGCAGACAGCCCCTGGGGCAGAACTGTGTCCTGGGGGAGTTCCAGAGGGGGGAGGGGAGCTGGCTGGGCGTGGGAAGGGGGGCAGTGTGGACACTTTAGGATTGGGCCCAGAATAGGTGCCCCCAAGACTGATCACTGCCCACTCCACCCCCGGGGTGGGGGGGTGGGGGGGGCAGGAGGTATCTATTGGGTTTTCTGCCAAGCACCCAAGGCTGTGCTTGGGGCTTTAAATGACTCATCCTCCCCTTCCGTTCACATGATCCCCCGTGGAGCTCTTTCTTGCAGAAAACGGTCCTTCTGTCTCTGCCACACTAGCCCCGTTTTACAGATGCAGAGACTGAGGCCTCCAGATTCGGGGGAGCCTGCCTCGGGGTCCCCCGTGCACTCGGGATGCCTCCCCAGGTCAGGCAGGAGGGGGACCTCGCAGAAGGGGGCGGGGCCCGCCGACCACCCCCCACCTCCCGCTCACGCGTCTCCGACCCTCCCCCCCTGCAGGCCCTTCCTCGTGCTGCCGCCGCTGATGGAGTGGATCCGGGTGGCCGTGGCGCACGCCGGCCACCGCCGCAGCTTCTCCATGGACAGCGACGACGTCCGCCAGGCGGCGCGGCTGCTGCTCCCCGGCGTGGACTGCGAGCCGCGCCAGCTCAGGTAGGCCCGGGCGGGCGGGCGGGCCGGGGGTCCGGGCGGCGCGGGTGTGCGGCGGGCGGAGCGCGGCGGCGGGGCCGAGGGCTCGCCTGCTGGGAAGGACCGAGCGGCGCGTGGGGGCAGGCGCGCGCCCGGACCCGGGCCTGGATCCCGGGAGGGGCGAGGCTGCGCGGATCTCGGTCCTGGGAGACGGACGTGTCTTCTGCCCAGTGTCCGGCGCCCCCTTCCCCGCGCTCCCGCCCTCTCGCCCTCTCCCGCACCTCCCCCGCCCTCCCTCGCTCCCCCAGAAGTCAGCTGTGCTCCTTAGTTTTCTAAACAGCGCACCCAGCTTTTACGCGTGGCCACCCCTCATTTACCTGGCGGCCCGGGCGCTCCAGCAGAGCGGGAGTGAGACTCCCTGGGATCCTCACGTGGAGGGACGCATTGGGGTTCAAAGCTGAACAAATTAAAAGGAAAATAATTCCTTTTGCTGAGTCAGTACCTGGCTCCAAACGCACAAAGCTCAGAAACCTAGCGCGCGCGTGTGTGCTCATGCGAGTGTGTGCCGCCTGCTTGCATACAGTGTGTGTGCTCATGTGTGTGTGCACCACCTGTGTGCATGCACGTGTGTTCATGCGCGTGTGCCTGCCTGAGTGTATGCCAGTGTGCACTCATGTGTGTATCCACCTATGTGCATGCACGTGTGTGCACACCTGTGTGTATGCACACATCCGTGCTCATGTGTGTGTGCCTGCTCATGTGTGTGCATGTGTGTTTAGGTGTGTGCATGCACGTGAGTGCACTTATGCATTTGCACACACATATGTTTGCATGTGCTTTTGTGTCACATACTCTCCCCAATTCGTGGTCGGAGAGTAGGTGGGAGAGCGCAGGTGGTCACTTACCCATTTGCAAATCCTCTTCCCATCCGATGCCGCCTTCTAAAGCTGGTGTCATCCAATCTTGGGACTCCTCCAGGACCTGATGGGGACGGGCAGTACCAAACATGCCCTCCCCCGGATGCCTAGAGGTGCCCCTCAGTCCAAGAGCAGGCAGAGGTCATCTAGCTGGTGTTTCTGAACGCTTCCCTGGCGTCGGGCACTGTGCTAAGTACTTCAAGGCATCCTTTGGTATCAGCTCTCGCCGGACCCCCAGGGGGTCACCGTCACAGCACTGCTTTACAGACAGGGGGCCCAGAGAGCTCAGGTAGATGCTCCCATGTGCCCCAATCTCGAGTTCCTCCCTGGCACTGCATGCTGCCCAAGCCCTGGGGCTCCCACCGGGCTGAGTACCACAGTGCTGGCCCCTGGGCTTCCCGAGTACTGCTGGGTAGGCCCCCAGCAAAAGATGCCCAGGCCCAAGGGTGAGTACGCAGCAGAGCCAGAGTATAAAGGCAGCCCCCCGACCCAGACCCCTAGTTGTCCTTGCCCTCTGGAAGTCCACTGCCTGTGCCCCCTTGCCCTACGCCTCGCCACCTGGAATAACAGCCACTCTCGGGAGAGGCTCAGGGCACCTGCCGTGAGCCAGGTGTCAGCCCCAGCAGAACTCTCTCCCATCTGTGCCACATTCAGGAGCCCCCACGGGGCGGTCGGTGGCAGTGTCCAGATGATGCTCTGCAGGGTGTGGGCCATCCCCCGCCCACCAGCCCCCACCCAGCCCTGCTTCCTGGGGTTGGCACCCCAGCTACACACTCATCCCACCTCCCCTACTCCCTGTCCCCAGCTCCCCTCTCTCGTGTGACCTTGAGACTTCAGCACCCTCGGGACTGCTGGTGGTGGGGTCAGGTGCATCCTGAACGCTGGCTGCAAACCCACCCTTGCTTGTCCTGCTCTCAGCAGACCCCACCGCTTGACGGGAATTGGGGCCCAGAGCTACCTCCGTGTGTCAGCTGTGCGGCCTTGGGCAACTTCTCAGACGGGACCTTCATCTCCCCAACCAGTGACCTAGAGCTAGTGAGAGCGCCCCCTCTGGTCAGCGCAGGCACAGAGGGCGGGGGGAGGGGCGGGGGGGGGGAACGTGTTGGGCCTGGCCCAGCCTTATCTGTAAGGAAGCCAGCATCTAGGATGTAGAGTTGGTTTGCTAGCGCCACCCGGTCCACCTCCAAAGGCCTTGAGGGAGACTCAGACTCGGGCTGCGTCGTGCTGCTTTTATTTTCTGGGTCTGTGTCCTACTACCCTAAATGCATCCAGTCTATCTGGTTCTTTATTTCTAAGGATTGCCTTTATTTTTCTGTCATTGTTCTCATGGCTTCGGGGAGGCAGCGGGGGCAGGCGGGGCGGCAGTGTGGGGGTTGCACTCAGACCACACCAGACATGCTTGAGAATCACCCCGTGTCAGGCTTAGAACCCAGAGCATCTCACATGCTGCTCATGGGTGACTGCCACTTGAGCTACATGCGTGGGCCTTGAGTGAGGATTTTATTTTTAAAAAGAATTTTTTTTTGGGGGGGAGGCATAAGGGTGGGAGTTTGTTTTTTAGGCCACTCCCAGTGGTGCTCTGTACTTACTCCCACCTCTGCGTTCAGGGAGCACTCCTGGTGGTGCTCCATATGCCGTGCCTGAGCATGAACCAGGGTCGGTTGCATGTGAGGCAAGTGACCCAGTATACTGCCTTTCCAAGCCGGCCTTGTAAGATTCTTAAAGGCTTAAAACACTTGCTCTGGGATACCTCGACACACATGTGTTAGCCAGGGAAAACGCTGCAGGCTCTGTCCGTGGTCCAGTTGGAAATTGTCTGTCCAGCCCAGGCCCCCAGAGAGAGCCGGCCTCTGCCCCTGCCTCTCCTCCACCCAGCCCGGGGGTGCTGAGAAGCCCTTGGGCACAGCTCCCGGCTCTGTCTTCTTTCCCTGCACGAATCAGTGGCTCCAGCTCGGAGCCCCGCCTCCCAGTGAGACCCTACTTGTTTGTCCGGTGACCAAGTGGGATCCACTGACAGTCCCGCCGAGGGTGCCCGTCCCAGTGTCCCTCCAGTCGGAGGCCGCGGCCCTGGACCTCGGGAAAAAAGCTTCACCCCTGACCAACCAGAGGGACCCATGTCACGCCGGGGCCCAAGGTCTCGTTGCCTCTGCCGTTCTAGGCTATTTTTAGTCATTTGTCATTTCAGATGATTT